>NC_081414.1:591663996-591964390 GCF_030272615.1 Cryptomeria japonica
AAGGAATGCAGAAGGTTGACGTTGAAGAAACTAGAGCGGAGATGAATAGAATTTGGAAGAAGAAAAGTGAGCCGTCGGAAGAATTGAATACTTCACCTAGTGTGGAGAATCCTTCACCAGCAAACTGAGCTTTTCAATCAGCCTAGGGGGAGCATATCAATAAATCTATTTCTGAACCCCTTGAAGAATGTATAGTAAGTAAATTTTGCATTTTGAATTGGGATATGAGAATTTTTTATATTGTTATCTATCGGTTTTCTAAAGGATTATCAATCTGTTAGTATACCTACCGATAAAGGCGAGTTTTGTCAAGTGGTAATTAGGGTTTTGTCACTCTATTGGTAATGCATTTAATGCAATCAGTAAAGTTAATAAAATGCAATTTCACTAAGTTATTTTTACCCTATTTGTATTCGAAGAGCATTTTGTGAGAAATTGTAGAGCAAAACAAAGCATTCTTAGCAAATTGTGAATGGATTTGTGCTACAGACTGAGAAGTTGAATTGAATTTGAAGCTAAGAAAAGCGAATCGATTGTGCAAGCTAGAGAGCAACCAGAAACCCTAGTGGCGCAAAGGGAACAAGGTATTTGGTCGATCTTCTCTCTCAAATCAAATTTATTAGAATGGAATCTTCATCTTATGCACCATCAAAGAGTCTTATCACCGCTGAAGCTACTAAGTCAATGGAGTCAAGCAAGATAGAGTCGTACAATGCATTATCATAGGTTCCCCAGGGAGTTTTGATTAAGGGTGATTTGTCCAATTACATAGATTGTAAGATAGAATATTTAGGATCTTTGGCAATCTATTCCCAGTTGAAATCTTTATGCGACAAGAACGGGAAGATCAAACCCGAACACATTAGGGTTTATGAAAAGGATTTTCATAATGCAGTCTACTTCTTGAAGATTTTAAGGAAGAACATGTTAGGATTATCCTCAGTCGTGTCCTTGGAGGTAACATGTACTTAGATAGGTCACACACTATTACAAAGGAGGCTATCCATGCTGTGATCAGTTTCTACCAAACCGACGAAGTTACAAAATTGAGGAAAATTTCATAGGATACTATCATTGAACTGATGAAGACCACTTGTGATGGTCGTACCATGTCTGTTAGCAACATTCAAGATGAAGTAGTCAGATATGCTACAATGATTATCGGTTATAAAATATTCCATTCCAGCAGAATGAACAGTGTGTCATCAGCTATTGTACACACTGCCTACTGGATGATTAAGGAAAAGGCAGATTATGATATGTGTGAGGCTATGCAAAGTCAACTTATGCTGAATCTTGAATTGGTCAAGAAGGAAAACAATCATAAGTTTAAGTGTGGATAACTTTTGATCAGTTTGTTTTTCTATTTCCATAATTTTATTTGAGGTATTGGTGATATACAATGGTCTAATGATACACCTGTCTCAGCCCAGATTAAGAATAGCACAAAGGTTGTAAAGAATACATTTCCAATGTCTATGAACAAACATTTCAATGAATTCTAGAAAAAGATGAGCATGAGTCTAAGGTTATCAAATGAAGTGGTGAAACACTTTGAAAAATACATATGTTTCACTCTAAGAACTGAGTTTTGCCTTATGGAGGTTGTTGGACCGAGAGAAGAAGAAATGGAGCAAATGGGCTATGAAGTCAATTATAACTTGTTGATCAGTTATGCCAACAACCTTTTGGCATCTCCTAACAACACAAAGAAGAAAAGACTAGGTACTTATCAAGAAAGGATTGCATCAGCACAACCCAGTAGTGTGAAAGGGAAGAAGAAGAAAGATGAGCAAGCAACTTCTGTGTCAACTGGTACTAGAGTAACAAGAAGTGTTCAAATCAAGAAGGAACTAGTACCTAAAGTGTATACAAAGAAGAAGACTGCCACTAAAAAGGGAGGTAGACATCTCATCCTACAAGAAGAATCTGAGGATACTGATTCTGAGGAAGAGAAGAAGAAGCTAAAGAGAACCGGTAAGAAATCTAGATCAGTAGGGGAAATCCCTAAGCAAAATATTTCTATCAATGTTACATCTTTCAAACCAATGAGTCATTTTGAGAGGACTTTGAAACAATTAAAGAAAAAGCAATTTATTAATGTAAAATAATATTTTGATTCTTTTGATGAAGTTCAGAAACAAGAAGTGGTACAAGAGGTAATCAATTACCTATGTAAATATAACCAATTACCACATGAGATTCATAAGGAAATCTCTGATTCTTTAAATTCAATTTTTGAAAATAAATGGAAGTTGATTATTGATCAATAACAAGAGATGATTGATAGAATTTTTGTTCAATATTTTTTGAAATTATCTCATAAGAGTTATTAGCAATGCTTGCTAAAAATAAAGGACAATTTCATACAAGGTCAAGGAGAATGAAACTATTGGCGAGAAAAATTCAAGAAATTGAAGATGATACTCATCGAGAAGCTAAAGATATTTAGGGAATGACTAATCAGTTAAAGAACTATCACAATAAGCCTGATCAAACTAATACTGGAGCTCCACCAGAGCTGGACACTGAAGAAATTATTCCACCGGATATGGTCTACCCTGTCAAGGATGAAGATGACACTATTTCACCACCTATCATATTATTTGTAGATGAAATTGAAGATGTTTGAGATACTATTGGTAAAAATGGTACCTATATTGAACCGGTTAAAGATAAAGAACATGAACTAGATATGGTTAAGGAACATAAAGCAGAAGAAGCACCGACTACTGAACAAAGTGTGGACATACAACTACCACTGGAAAAGGAACATAATGTTGAAAGTTAACTACCACCAATCATGACACCTACACAGGAGGAATAGACAGAGATAGGGAAACAGAAATCGGAGAAGAAGGTTGAAGAGAAAAAGGATGAAGAGAAGAAAATAGAGAAGAAGGAGAAAACAATAGCTGATGATGATGATGACTCAATCAGAATTAAAGGTCCTATAGATATGGACGATTTGAGTGCCTCTAAGTTAATGGAGATTTTTATTGTTATGCAATCTCAAGCACAAAAGAAAAGGTTAAAATAATAGAAACAAGAAGTAGAGACCATTCAAATTGTTGTTAATATTTTGTCAAGTCTCCTATCGGAGACTGATACAGGTAATATATCCACCCCTATTGCTAAGCTTGGACAATAAGTTGTTGATGCCTATGAACAGCTAAAATCACTTGAAGATGCAACTCATGCCTTAGAATAAAAAGATTACAGGAAGAAAAGGGGAGAGCAACTAATTCCAGAAATTGATAAAGGCAAGATTTCTTTAACAGTGAACAGAGATCTGTTAAAAAACGGTATAGAAATTGGAGGTAAAATTTTGGATACTATATCTAAAGTTTCATTATTTTGTTCTGACTTGAAGAAAAAGTGTGAAGATACAGAGAAGGAACTTGAGAGGATAAGTGATGCATACCTATCGCTAGAGGATTTCGCTTTGAATTTTGGTAAATCTGTTGATGCCTTACAACACCTATTAGAAGTCTATGGTTTTGAATAGGTGAAATGGATAAGATTCTTGAAGGAGCTGAAGAATTAGCTAATTCCGAAAGTTGAAATCTTATAGAGGGCGTACAAGGATTCTGAAGCAATTTTGGCAACCCCGGAGATGAGCACTGTTGATGCTATGGAAGAATTTGTTGCACAGATTTTGACACATGTTGAGATCACTGAGACATTGATAGAAACATGGGATAATGACCTTGAAAAGTTGAAGATTCATTTCCGTGATATTTTCTTGAGAATTGCATTGTAAAGACTTCAAAACTCTTATATTTATCTATATATATGTAGTTTTTTTATGACAAATTTTGATGTAATTTATGTAATTTACTTTTCTATTTGGCATTGTTGTCAAAGGGGGAGTAGAATTAGTTTAAGAGTCAAAATTTTGTATGTACTATTAAGGGGGAGTCTGTACATTTTTGTAAGCACACTTAGTTGACCAAATTTTCCTAAGTGTTGCCATCAATGCCAAAGGGGGAGAGTGTTGGCATGATGATGATTTTTGTATTTGATGACTTTATGTGTTGTCATTGATGGCACACATATGTTTTGTCATATTCATCTTAGTTAAGGTTAAACTAGTATACTAGTAAGTCATATATATTGTTAATCGGTATCATATGTATAAAGAAGTCTAACCGGTATGGAGGTGTCTAAACCAGTATATGTAGTTAAGAAAATTGGTTTTGGTCAGTTCCACTGGTTACTAGTTTCGAGATGCAGCGGAGAGAGACAAGGAGGTGCATGGAGACAATAGGTCTGTGAGTTTGAAGCGATCAACACTTAACCGGTATCAGTGTTCCAACTGATTTTCCAGTTTGTGTGATGATTTATCACCGGTTGTGATGTGTTACCACCAACTGACACTTTGGCAGATATTTGTGTCATGTTAAGGAAGATTGTCTAGATTCACTGAACCTAGGAAATTGTGTCAAGGTTTAAGAGTTGGCATGAAATCTAATGTCTATAAAAAGACATTGTGATGAGTTATTTGATATAGAAGATACGAGTGATGTTATGAGTTGAAGTAGATACAATTTGTTGAAGGAGTTATAGAGTATGTCGGTGATGCAGTAATGTGTGAGCAGAAAAGGATCTAAACAAGAAAAATGTATTTTTCTTAGATCATACCACCTATTGTTTTCTAATCACTACAACAGTTAATCCCTTAACCGGGTAAGCTCTAACAAGCTTTATCGTAGAAATCCTCTAACAAGGTGATTCATTAACTTGGATCTAAATCCTCCATTGAGGTTACCTTTAACCAGGTATAGCTCCTAACAGGGCTTGGGATCTTTAACAGGATCTGCTACTAACAGAGCATTTGTAGACCTTAACCGATCAGTTGCCTATTCTGCAGATAGTTAACTTGTGATTTCCATCTCACCGTGGTTTTTCCTAGTTGGTTTTTCCATGTATAAATATTTGTGTTATGGTGAATGTTCTGATTGTGGTGAATGATTTTATAACACTTTGGATTACATGCAAAGTCATTAGTAAACTGGTTAAAAAATTTTACCGGTCTGTAATTAAAGTGTTATTGTTTTTTCCATCACTGATTCACCCCGCCCTCTCAATGCTTTATAATTTTATCCTATATAGATTCCCATGAGCTGATTTGTACATGTTTAGGGGCATAATTTTGTATATTTAAATGGCAATGAGCTGATTTGTACATATTTAGATGCCAAATTATCTTTTTTTTAAATGGCGATGAGGTGAATCACACATATTGTAATGCCAAATTTTGTATAGAGAACAATAATATACCGGTGCCTGAGATATAGAGAACAATGACATACCGATGCCTAAGATGCTTCTCCGATTGACTGAGGATGGCTCACCATCGATGGAGAAAATTTTGCTATTACCTATACAAAAAATGATTAAAGATTAAATACAATTAATATAATGATAAGTATTGTAGGTTAAAAACAATTAATGTAATATATCAAACAAAAGTGTACCGGATCCTGAGATGCTTCTCTAGTGCACAAAGGAGGGCTCGCCATTGATGAAGCAGCTATGGATATTTCATGTATGAAAAAACTATAAGATTATAATTTATCACAAGTTCAAATGTACACGTGCATATAATCATGAAATCAAGAAAATAAAGTAGAGATACATACCTCTTCCCTCTCTCGATCCACGAGCAAATTAGGTGCATTCAACAAACCCACATAACTCAATGGACGTTGTACATGTAAAATAGATAAAAAACACTAATCAATCTACAAACCCCAACTAAGACTTGATTTCAACATTGTCAAAAAATTGTACAACTAAAAATGTGTTCAATTACCTTCTTCTAATGTTTTGGCATCTTCAAGGAACTCTTTTGGTTAGGACGAGGCCTAGACAGGGGGGGGTACCCTAAAAAAACAAAATTAACACGAGATATTAGTACAAATAATATATTAAACATAATTTTAAAAATATAAAATGAAATGACTTGCATATTCCATTAAAAAAATACATAAAAAAGGTTGTACAAAATATGATGTTGTATAGCCTTGTAGGCCAAAATCAATCACTGAGAGCATGATGTCATGAATCTGGGACATTTGGTCCCCTGTCAACACCTACAAACCAAAAAGTGGACCAAGCATTAAAGATAGTTAGTATATCTTGTAATTTTTTTGAATTCAAAGTGTTATTCTATTTTAACATGTTACAAAATCTATACCTCATGCATCAAAGTTTCAGTTGTAGTAACTGCAGAAGGAGTATGGGATACCGCTGCTGCATCCTGAAATGCATATTATTTGTATCAAATTAAATTGATGTATAAATAAAAATTCATTTATGTAATTACAAATTTAAAGTCTGATAAATAAAATGATATGAATTCAAATCAACACACCTATATCTACCACTGATGGGGAAACAACATCTCCATCAACTCCTTTGTCAGCACCACATCCTAAGTCGTGCGGGTCTGACATCTACTCCTACAAATTGTACATGAATGAGATGTGGATCCATCTGTAGCAGCCTCGTCATCCATCCCTGAGCATATACCCAAGCAACTAACACACACGTTGAATGGGCTCTCTGTCACCACATGGAGTAACTAATGGCTCATCATCCAGTACAAGAGGGTGTGCTAATTGTGTCCCATGCTGGATGATGGCACCAGTCAATGTTGTGGCCACTTGAAGAGACTATAGCTCCATCATCTCTTTCAGCTCTACTGGGAGAGCCTGATGCACCTTGGGTTTGGGTGCTAGGGGGCGATGACTCTGTAGGGCTACTCGCCTACGGGCTCCAGGTCTATCTTTGGCAGAGCTGCCACCTCTACCATGGAACTCTCTCATGTCAAAATAGTTTGGCCGCACATTGAGGACAAACTCAGAGTATACTTTTCTCAAAAAATACAATAAGACCTCATAATTATTACAAGGTGGATCATCAAAGACCATCCACCACCTCTACCAAAAAAGATTCTTCATCTACACATTGGTACACCAATGTATGGGAAACCTCTTTGCATTAAGAGGTACCAACTGGCCAATTTTAGGAGCAACAAAAAGGGCACATATTTGTTGTTTACTAATATTTTGTATTTTCACTCCCTCGTATGATAACCCACCAACTTGGTATTGATGACACATATCCCTAAAGTTTCCCCATTTTATAATTTGTGTGGAAATGGTTGTGGCACTGCTAGCTAAGGTTTCTAGGCTAGTGGCGATGGATTTATGATGCTCAAGCTCAGATGTTTTCAATTTATTAATCAGTCTATTTATTTTAGACGTGTTTTCCCAGAATTGATTAATCAATTGCTCATGTGTTTCAAGTGTACGGTCAAAAGGAGGAATTGGAGGTGTATCTTGTGGGTTTTGTTTGGGGTTTTCAGGATGTACATTTTTGTTGTTGTTATTGTGGTTTATCAGAATCTGGTTTTTCAAACAAAAATAAAAAAACCTAATCAAAATAAATGAAATTAAATTCAAAACGTAAAACAAATTGAATAAATGAGAAAGAAAGACAAAAATTAAGAAAAACTAACCTTGATCTATAGCATTTGGTGGAGAAATGAGGTGGTCCATTTGCGGTTTCATGGAGGAAAATGAGGAAACAACTTCATGGTCACGATAAAATAAGACCCATTTCTTTTTTAAAAAAAATAAGAATTGACAGGTATCGTGCACATGGTTTTTTAGGGCTTATGAGTGTGTACACGCTCACTTTCCTAAAAGCAGCACGTATATATTATCTTTTTTAGGCTTAGGAATAACAAACCTAAGCGCATATGGGGTGATTTCAAATTTTAGAACCGCATACACGCTGCTTTTTTTTCATGTTTTTTTTGGGTGGTGTCCGCTTTTCTGACCACCATCTTTGTGCACATACCCTAACAATAATAAAATAATCTTATGAATTTAATCCATTTCTTTGTTATTGTAGTGGAGCCCCCTTTACCTAGGCGTCCTCATCGTCAGTACAGGACTAGGCATACATTAAGATCATGAGCAGAGGGTACAACAACTGAAGAAGGGGAAAATGATGAATAAAACGATGCTCCACTTAGTGTTTACTTGGCTTAAAGAAAAAATAAATAAATAAATGATTGTAATCCTGTTATTTGTTAATGAATGAATTTTATGTGTTAATGAATGTAATTATGTGTCAATGAATGATACGTGTTAATGAATGTTGATGAATGCTACGTGTTAATGAACATTAATGAATGTTATGTGTTAATAAATGTTATGTGATAATGAATGAATGTTATATTTTATTAATGGGTGAAAGAATGAATGAATGTTATATGTTAACGGGGAATTTAGAGTGATGTTGGGGGGAGGGAGAGGGCCAAATGAGCTTCCACCTTCATGTGGTTGGCCCTATTAGGTAGAGAATATTAAACTATGCTTGAAACAAAGAGAATCTCAATAAGGTAACGCTCTTTTTAATATTTCTTTGTGCTCCACTGTTAATCTTATTGAATAATATGTATTGAATCTTAATTGCAAGGTCCAACAAAGCCAACATGAACAACAACACAAGAAGTTACTTAGTGGAGACCATCAAAGGTAAGGTCCTTGATTAATATTTTGTTGTTTATATTCATATTGTTGATTACAGAAAATAGATTTTGTTGTTTATATTCATATTACTGATTACATAGGCAAATGTTCATTTAACTTTTTAAAAGGATATTCACCAAATACACCAAATAGTTGTCTAAACAAGGGCTAGAACCCACTATGAAATATAGTTTACACTTGTCCTTGAACTGAGAACTTCAACATTTTAATGGACTACATAGGGCACTGCCTTAAAAAATGAGCCAGCTTTACATGAAATTGATCTAAGGTAGAACTAACCGTAAAAGGAACATCTAAGCTTTTAAATTCAACTTTAACTTGAGGGTGCTGGAACCAATGGTGGGACAAGTGAAACCATCAAGCACCTTAATCAAGACTTCAAATTTATCATAATTGTCTCCATATAATGCATATGTGAAAATATATTCTTTTGAATTCATATTAACCATACGTAGTGGATCAATAAGAACCCTACATGTGGGTTTGTCATTAGTTATAGCAATAATGTATATTGGTCCATCAGGTGTATGCTTTGAGTTAACACTTTGGGTAAAGGTGATATTAGGTTCAATCTTAGGTTTCAGTCTATCTCGTTGAGGAACTGGTTCCATCACATTCACTAGATGTTCAACTCAGTAGGTAACTCCAAGGGTCACCTTTTCATCCTAGTGACTACTTTCAATCTCATGAATATCATTGTTCCTTGATAACGTATATTGTTCATTGACGTTGAAATCTATCCCTGATGCCTTTATCATATGACTGGATTTTGTGATGCTATACATTATCTTGTGTTTTTTCTTTCCTAACTACCATAGCTTCTCATACACCTCTTAATTATTTTAATGCTTATCTTGGTTCTATATTGAGGCTTTAAACTATCAATGTAGCTTGATCTTTGACATTTTGTGACAATGGCTACATTCAGTTGTGACTGATACTCTTGATAGTCTATAAAACTGTGAATGATCCTTTTGTTTAAATAATGTTACTATTTTGATTGTGTATTGTAGGTCTATCAGACTTTGGGACTATCAAAGATTTATTCATATTGTTGCTATGATATTATCTTGTTCTCATTCATCTAAACCTTATACCCCTTTAACCCTAAATCATTGTAACTACCTTTGGCCCTTTTGGCATTGGATCAAATCCTTACTTAGGTAAAGTTGTTAACTGCTTCTACTCTCTTTCATTAACTTGCTACAACTTTTTCTAATCCAATCCTTGTATATGAACATCTTTGCTTATGGACTGTGAGTGGTCACTTTTTGGTTTGAGATCTTTATAATCTTAGCGTGTTGCTATGATTGTAATCTCTACATCTCACTCTCACATCCATGCTTTATCAACATGCCCAACATAGGCCCCGACGAGAGTGTTGTATCTACGACAAAATATTTCATCGAAGGCACAACACTCTCATCAGAGCTTCCTTGCATTTGTTGTCAAAATTTTGACAAAAAAGGACACTATGTTTCGACAGGAATGTTGTGCCTATGAGGAAATATTTCATTGCAGGTACACCATCCCATCGGAGCTTCCTTGCATTTTTTGTCGCAATTCTGACAAAAAAGGGAACTATGCTTCGACAGGAATGTTGTACCTGTGATGAAAAAATTTCATTGCGAGTGCACCATTCTCATCAAAGTATAATGCCCTTTTTGGTCGGAATTCCGACAAAAAACCTAATGCATGGTTCATCAGAAGATTGGCGACTTCATCAAAATTCAAACGAATTAGATCGCCACATTATGTGTCAACTTTCGACAAAGAAGGCGTCAAAATTCCGATGAACATCTATCCATCGAATAACCAGATGAAATTTGAGCAACAAAAATCTTTTCGCCATTTCGTCGGATCTACGACAATAATATGTTGGAATTACGATGATAGTTCATCGAAAAATGACCCCAAATGTGTTAGTTCCTTAGTTCTAAAGCCTATGCATTATAATCATTTTCTTCATTATGTAACTTGAACATCATGAATATACATATTCAAGTTCTTTCAAATTATTATCTTTTAATTTTATATTAAATTTATGTGGTCAAAATTTAATTTTTTATTTTAGGCAAATTTAATATTTTTATTTATTTTTCTCCATTAAAATTAATGTTAGAAAAAATCAACAATTTTCTTTTGTTAAGGTAAAATGGGTTTTGAGGAGACCCCAAACCCTAAATATAAGAAAATTGATGCTAATAGATAACACTTACACAACCAACAACCAAATATAGTACAATAGAGGAATCAAAACATCATTGAACCATCTCCACTAGAAAGAAGCTCAAAGCCACCAAACAACTTATCTCAAGAAGCACATAACAATGAGTTTTGAAAAGGCTCCCATAATATTAAGATGAAACAACCAAAAACTCTCCTTGCCAAGAAAAGTCTCCTCCGTAATAGAATTAAATGGATAGATGTTAACAAAAAGGGCAATGTCAACTCCCTTGTAGCCAAGAACCAATAACATAACCACAATAGTCCCCTTACTGTAGAACCAAACCCCACTTGCATAGCCAACCTCCACCTCAATAGGAGATGATACCACCTCAATAGGAAAGTAAAAGTTGCGGATTTGAATATAGAGAAGATACACACCCTTAGCCAAACCCACATGAGAAAAGTTGACCTCTCCACCCCAATAGGATTAGCACCATACGAATTTAGGATACTTGTAATATAGACCCTCAATACATAAAAGGAAATAATAGCAAATAGATCCCTATCAAAAAGAGTATGAGAAAACTCCCCCCCTAAATAGGGAGAAGAAAAACTTAACCAAAGACACTTCACAAAAAAAACTACACCAAAAGGCTTAGGGGTCAGAAGAAAAACCTTGAGGAAAGTCTTATAAACCCTCCTCACACATACCATGCACCAAAATATGGAGCTCAATGGATAGGACATGAAATTACATACCCATCAAAGCATAACCACTAAGAGAAACAAAAGGAACCTCCAAAGAAGCACACAATAAGCCATCCAAGAAATAACCAAACCCAAGGAAGATCCAGCTAGAACCCAAATAAGGAAGAGTCACACAAGTCTCAAACCCCTAAAAAATGGTAGTAACTAGAAAAGAAAGGCCTAAAATGAAGATAGCAAGAAGAAAATGAGAGGGACATGTAACTAAGACAACTTCAACAACAATAGTTCCTTCCATAGAGAGAACTCTAGCAAGAGCTCTACAAACTAAATAAAACCAAGTGACATGTCATTCGTCACAAGAGGCCAAATCTTTCCTACCATCGCATGGAGCCACATCAAGTCCTCTGTAAACCATCTACCACACAAAACCACAACATACCATCTACTATAGAACACTAAAACTAGACCACCACTGTACAAAAGCCAACACACAACCACTATGATCATCCTTTGATTCCCCTTCTTCCTCAGATTCCTCCTTCCCTACAACTCCTCCATTCAAAACCCTAGAACAACTCCTTCCTCTCTTTCTCATACTTAACTTTTTTGTACAATAAACCAAAATGTTAATAGGGGAGGACTATGTATTTTGATTAGATAATTTTGAGAATGGCCTAAAATTATTTACAAAATAACCATCAAGGCAAAGAGAGTGAACCTAATAAGTAATGAGATTAAGAAAACTAAAAACTTAAACATCTAAAAATAGAGAACTAAAACTATAGTAAAGGAAGGGAGAGAAACTAAGAACTAGTATAAAACTAAGGATCATTTAGTGATCTTGTGCCATTAATGGCCTATCATTCCTTGTTGAGAAACTTCAAATTTTCTTCAAATGACACCTCCCTAAGAGAAATACTAGAACCAACCACAACGAAGAAGTTAGGAGAGGAGTGGAGGGACTCCATAACATGCCTCTTCCTTTTCTAAGTAGAGTGGTAAGAGTTGTTGTGGGGCTAAAGACTAGCTTTATGTAGCTTTCATTTTTCTTGTTCAACTCCCATTAAAATAATATAATAGTAGTTATCACGTTCTCAATATAATCCATGTAGTAGTTGATAAGTTGCTTAATCCTCTTAAAAAGAACCCCTGATTCTCTCTCAATTTGGCTACCTCATCCTCTAGAAGCCTCCTTTTATCCACCAAGCCCACCTCCATCTTAATGACCTATACTTCCTTGTTGAGCCTCTTCTAATTATCAAAGGTAGTCATCACTATCTTTAGAGCATCCCATCTTACATCATTAACAAACTCTTCTGAGCACTCGTGGGGTTTCTTGAAAACTAAGTATTTAGGAATTGGAATTTTCTATTTGGTAGAGAGAAGCTAAGCAAATTTCCATAGTTTATATATTAGTGTGAATGTTATAAGATTTACAAATTTCTTCACCTTTTGTCTTGATGCTAGATATAAAGAAGGAATAAAGGCCAGAATAGCTAGAAGAAAAGACCTTAGAAAATCCCTTTGGGAGGGGAATGGGTACGACCATCCTGCTATGAGGAATGACAAGGGGAGCTAGTCTAACTGGGAGAACTACGAGAATTAAAACTAGAGGAGTTGAGGAAGTTGGAATTATCTGTAGAAAATATTATAGGGGAGCCCCCAAGGGGGTCTAGGAAAATCACTTTCTTGCCTTTATATTTGGTGGGAGTGAGGTCCATCATAATTTTTTTTTCCTTAGGGGAATCATCCTTGACCATGGGAGGAGGCTTGGGCTTCAATGATGAGTTTTGTGGGTCCAAATTTAAAGCTTTAAGGCAACATGGGCTAAGGAAGTCAAAGTGCTAGAAAGTTTTTTTTTTGGAATGAGACTCTCATTTTAGGGAAATAAATATTTGGATGAACATTGAAATTAGGGGTGAGAGAAAGATCATTTTACAAAATATGATAGATCAAGCCTTGGTGTGGGGCTAGGGTTTTACCAATATTCATTACATTTTTTACTAATTTCTCTAATGAAGAGAAAATATAGAAAGAAATTTTTAACTTAACATTGTGCCAAAAATGATTTAGGATGGAAAAAACTTAGTGAAGCTTCATGTAGAATCCTTCAAGTATAACGTACCTCATAAAAAATTCAATGATTTTGGCCTAGAGCATTCTAGAGTTGACTGACCTTTTTCTTCAATAGAAAGGAAGCTTTTCATGGTAGATTTATCATCTCCTTTCATTTTACTACCCAATAAAGTGCTCTAATAATGCAAACCAATCGTTGTATCAATGGTTTCCATGAAAAGATATAAGGAGATTCCTTGCATAGTCACATTATCCTCCTTCTGATAATTGGAAATATGTATTAAAACAACCTAGTCATAACTATTCATTATTTCAATGTAAGGAAAAAAAATGCCACCACCAAATCTCCCAAGCTTCTTAATCTGTCTTAATCATCTCATAGTCCTTAGGCTCTACTTGGACTAGGTCATGACCCATGATGGAGAAGCCAACACTTTAAAAAAGATGGTTGAGGGAGAGAGTATAGGTTTTGCTCAAAAAAAAAAATTAGAGTAGAAACCAGTATTGAGAGATAAATATATGTAGCTATAACATTAAAATTCTAAGAAGGATAAAGAATCAATTTTGAGAACTTACCAAAAACATTACGAGCATTTGAATGAACCATATATAAAAGGAAGGTGAAAGATATGAACCATTCAAGCCTTTTGTTTTAACCTTATTTTTCAATCTTTGTTTCACCTTATCTAGGAGAGAGGTCTCATCATCCCAAATAGTTAAATTATTTAGTTGTGTGGCCAACTTGGCTAGTAAATATACCACTTGGTTACCTTCTCTAAGCATGTGAGAAACCCTATGATTTTATAGAGAAGTTAAACTACATTGAGCCATAGTAATCATGTCAGAGTAGGACCAATTAATAAAATCCTTTCTTATCAACATATTTATGAGATTTAAGGAGTCCCCATCAAAAATAATTTTATTGAGACCTTCACCCTTTGCATTTAGGATCTAATCGTATGCTACCACTACCCAAGAATAATTCAATGTTTTCTCCCCTAACATGACAAGCATACGAAAATAAGAAATTTCCTTTATGGTCCCACATCACACCAACTCCTCCTACATATCCCATATTTCCAAAATAAAAGTAGTATATGTTATGTACTTAGTCATATGATATTATAATATGTATATATGAATGGATATGTCAATATGTGAAATCCATACCTTAAGTTAGTTATATTAGTTCATGAATTATATTACATTATACATTTATTACATCTACTATTTAAAAGAATTTGTTCCATAATTAAAATTTAACTTTACTAATACAAATAAATAATTAAATTAATTAAATTATAGGTACCATGAAGCCCTCTAATCCTTTTCATAAAACTAGATCTTATACTAAAATCTATTGCATCAAAAGTTTTTTAAATGAACATTGAAATTACCATAGTTTTAGTGCACCAATATATAGATTATTTGAACAAAGAGTAATATTTAAATTCAAGGATCTAAAATAATATTTATAAATTAAATAAAATATTAAAAACAAAACATATTTCTTCAAAGTTCAAAATAAATTAGTAATTAGAATAATAGATATCATTCCTAGCGTCCCTTTAATAAAACTAAATCTTATACTAAATCTTCTTGTATCATAAGTTTTTGTAATGACCATTGAAATTGCCATGGCTTTAGTGCATCAATATATAGATGATTTTAGCAAAGAGCAGTATTTAAGGTCAAGGTTCAACAAAATTATTTATAGATTAAATAAAATATTAAACATAAATCATATTGTTTCAAAGTTCAAAATAAATTAGTCATTAGTCCTTCCAATAAAAATCAATACAAACTATGTGATATTTTCTAGATTGTTCAATGGAATTGACAAGTTTATAATTGCAAACTACACCTTCAATAGAATAAGCTAGTATTATCATTTTCCTATTGCAAACATGTCAAGCATTTTAAACAACAATATTAGAAGTTGCTACCATTCTTAAATTAAAGGATGTTAATTTATTCAATTAAACTTCTAGATGATTATTTGACTATAACTACGAGGATTCAAATTGACAACCATCTAAGAAACATAAACTTTAATGGATCAAAATCATTATTATTGGGAATTGTCTCATGAAGTGAAAACAACATTGTAAGATTGTGAAGATGCATTAGTATGAAGTTGAAATATAAGAAATACTCTTAATTTTGAGATGTCTCTCCCCTTTGAAAAATATGGCATGCCCCCTCGTCTCAATTTAAGAGAAACGACGTATTTTTTATATCATATAAAGTATTATGGTAAAATAACTAATGCACTATATTATTTCTCAATTTTTATGATGTGAAAATGAATTTAGAATCTATGGGTAATGGGCCTACAATATACTTAAAAGAGATGTATGTTGGAAATCATAATGTTGCTTTTAAGGACATATAGTAAAAGCATTTTCTCAAATAAGCACTATTTACCAAAGATAAATTAGTTTACATGATATTATCTTGATTATGAAGACAACTTCTTGTGCTATTATCAATGATTGTTGTTTTCATAAAGTATCTATTGCACATTTAGCATATGTGATATTTAGAAAAATAATATTGAAGGCATAATATGACATTGGCAATTTCATTATTATAATTAATAATGTTGCAATAGTTAAAAACATTATCTACATCATAATTAATTTATTTTTTCGTTATGAAAATAAAAAACAAAATTAGATCTTCTTTTATAAACTAAGTTAGCACCTAATTAAATTCTTAGACTTAAGACATTATTTTAAAAGAAAAGAAAAATATTCTATCAAAGTCTAATGAAAATTCCATAATATCGAGGGTAGCACTAAAAGAGGCATGTATCGCTCTCTTTTCTCCCTTTTGTCTTTATACCAATGGCAGGGAAGAGTATAATGAAGTGAAACCACATCTAAACAAGTAGCCTAACATATTTATCCTCGGTGCCGTAACTTTTTCCTACATCTTATATTATTTGTTTGCATTTTCTTTCTAGGTTCGGATTGACTTTGAAAAATAACACTGACCGGTAAATCAGTTTCGCACCTTGCTATCATGATGAATGCTAAGTAAAGTAATTAAATTTTTCAAGATCCTTTTTCTTTTGATTTATTATTTTACTTATATATGCATATATTATTATTATTATTATTTTAATGTCTTGTTTCTTGTTGTTTGCAAGAATTGAGGTTCGGTATAAGGCATTGTCTAGGCCATGGCTACAACTCTTAGGGCATGTTCATATGCCACTATTTAGCTTATTTTGGTTATCTGCAGTTGTCCAATATTTTTGGGAATTATTTTTAAAATTGACTCATGAATATTGTCCTTTCTGCTTATTTTTAAATAAAACATTTTAACTTTGTATTAATAGTATTAACAATAATTTGTGTACTTAAAATTTGAAAAAAAAAAAAAGAAAAACCTTAAAAAAAGAAATTGTGTGTTTCTAATTCCTAAACATTAGCTGATCCATCAAAATAGAAAAAGATTTTCAATTATCTTTTTCACAATTTTAAAGTTGCATGGAACTTAAGTTTAAAGAGAAAATGGAATTAAATAGCAGCATGGAAATATGTGATTAGAAAATAATTTATTTCACTCATTTTTTATTTTTGAGGATCCTTTTGTTGGAAGTGAAGTCCAACGGACTCCTTCCACTTTACCGCCAAAACCTTTGGCTCTTCATTTTCTATTTGTAAAGCTCTTTAAGAGATGTTCGAATATCATTATTGTGTGTGTTCTAAAGCTGCTTGCAGTTGTGTATGTAAAAACCAGAATTGGTCATCAATATAATTGATTCCCCTTCTTTAAGTGTGGACGTAGGCAATCTGCCGAACCACGATAAATTATGTATCTCAATTGTCGTTGTCTGTGGATTCATTGTTCAATTTTCTACTCTTCTAATTCGCTTTTAAATCCTAACAATTGGTATCAAAGCGAGGTTAGATCGTTGTTAAGATTTCGGTGGTTGAAATTCTGGAATCATGGAAGAAGCGAAGATAGAGAAGTTCTCCGATCAAAACTTCAGGTTATGGAAGGTGCAGATGGAGTCCTTGCTGATAAAGAAAGACCTTTCACTTGCGCTTGAAGGGAAAGCAAAGAAGCCAACTATGATGGCTGATGAAGAATGGGAAAAATTAGACAAGAAGGCAAGAGCGACAATTTTTCTCTCGTTGTCCAACAATGTTCTCTTCAATGTCACGGGTGAAGCAACAACAAAAGATGTATGGGATAAACTAACAACCATGTATGAAATGGCGTCGGTTGCCAATAAAGTGTTTATCATGAAGTGGTTGTACAAGCTGAAGATGAAGGAAGGTTGTGCAATTGCAAATCACATCAATGAATTTAATACATTGATTAGTCAAGCAACTTCGGTGGGGATGACACAAGGTGATTAGAAAATAATTTATTTCACTCATTTTTTAGTTTTGAAGATCCTTTTGTTGGAAGTGAAGTCCAACGAACTCCTTCCACTTTGCCGCCAAAACCTTTGGCTCTTCATCTTATGTTTGTAAAGCTCTTTAAGAGTTGTTCGAATATCATTATTGTGTGTTATGAAGCTGCTTGCAGTTGTGTATGTACAAACCAAAATTGGTCATCAATATAATTGATTCCCCTGCTTTAAGTGTGGGCATAGGCAATCTGCCGAACCACGATAAATTGTGTATCTCATTTGTCTTTGTCGGTGAATTCATTGCTCAGTTTTCTACTCTTCTAGTTTGCTTTTAAACCCTAACAATTGGTATCAAAGTGAGGTTAGATCGTTGTTAAGATTTCAGTGGTTGAAATTCTGGAATCATGGAAGAAGTGAAGATAGAGAAGTTCTCTAGTCAAAAATTTGGGTTATGGAAGGTGCAGATGGAGTCCTTGTTAGTAAGATGAGAGGGGGGGGGGGGGGGGGGGGTGGGGGGGTGAATCATATAAACTCACAATTCAATATATTCAATAGATTCAACCTCGGTAGCCTTTACTTTAATATGCAGCCTAGACTGTAAATCATTCAAACTCATAAACCGATAACCTTAAAACATCACAACACATTTAACACCAGATTTAACGTGGAAACCCATATAGGGAAAAACCACTGTGGGATTTCGGACCCACTAAGAAATATACCCTTCTAGAGTATGCTCGGTTAAAAGCCAATCCTGTTACAGATTACATAAACACATTGCTAGATGTGACCCGGTTAAGGGATTTCCCTTAGATATGTTAGAATCTTCACTTTGTTAGAAGTGACCTTGTCAAAGGATTTCAAACACTCATTCAGAATGTTACCTTGCTAGAGGATTTACAAATAATATTGTTAGGTCCAATCGGTTAAGAGATTTTCTGTCACTTACAAAATAAAATAACAGTAATAAAATATATCTGCAAATTCACATCTGAAATGCTAAAGAATATTTTATGTGCTCAATGTACTCAAGATAATCTTGTCATAAGACTTATCTTTCTTCTTGCTGGGCTTCTCAAATTGTTCTTCAATCAGATCTTCAATCTTCAATGCTCGATGATCACTAAAGCAACATCACTGTTCTTCTATTTGTCCGCATCCATTGTTCATCAACAATTCCTTATTTATAAACAATTCCTAACTGCTTGATCTCCTTGATCACATTTCCCATGATCAATCTTAGCCATCAGATCATCATACTTGACTAGGTTCATTGAATCCTTCAATCTGAAAAATGTTTTATCTCGCCTTGGAACTTGTATTCCTTCCTTGGTACTTGTGCTAGGTTATGACCATTTAATCTGCGCTGTAGATCTGACTCTTGTATTTTCATTGTCATAGATCCTCAACAAACTTCTTGCATGACATACCAATCATCTATACATCTCCAACTCATTGGCATCCTTCATTTAATAATGCTTTTATTCATCCAATGCATTTTGTTACTGCTCAGTTGTTACTTGGTTAATAATGAACTTCACTCGATAGACATTCTGCCTTCTTTAACCGATATTGATAACCTTAGTGTTTACCGATTAGCTCCTTGCTCGGTAACATAGAACAATATTAAACCTATATTCATCTACTCAATGAAATCTTTTCTCCTTCTTATTCAGTCAATGAGTATACATATATAGGATATCAAAACAATCAAAACAACAAAATCTCATCACTGTCTAACTCAGTAATAGTTGCCCATTTGAATAACTTATTATTCCCCTTCATTTTCACATTCATTCTGTGTCACTTACTGACAACTTTATACTCATCAAAACATACTTTTTAAGATATGGCAACATCATACTGAATCAGAAAATCAAATTCATGACATCAATGACAAAATAATATTATTAAGACAGTAATTATCCTTTATCAGTTATATCAATAATCTCCAACAACCTTCTCAATATCCTTATACCAACAAACTTATTGAAATGCCAACAATCTCCCCCTTTGGCATTGATGGCAATACCAACTTTAATGGCAATACCAACTTGATTTATTCCAAGTGATTCGGATTTGGATTGTTGTTAATCTTCTCCTGTTATCCTTGATTTCTCCTGAAATTCTCTCCCTTAGTCATTAGTCTTCTCCTATCTTCTCCTATTAGTCTTCTCCCCCTTTGACAACAATGCCAAAAAGTAAAACTAATTCATGATTTCTTCCCCTGTGAAGTAATTTCCTTGCAGTTAAAACATATACAAATGTATCATCTCAGTCTCGATTAGAGCATCTTGTCTTCAATCACTATTTCTAGCACAACTTTAGGCGACCTCCTAAAGTGTGTAAATCAGCATCAACTCACTAATAGTATTCTGTAGTCATAGAATTGATGCTTTCACCAAACTTTGTCAGTGAGTAGAAGATAGGGTTAGGACCCCTAACTTGCTTCTGAGATACTCAAAAGTGTCCCTTGCCAGTGGCTTTGTGAAGATGTCTGCTGTTTGTTCCTTTGAACTAATATAATCCAGCACAACTTTCTTTTCTTGAACTTCTTCTCTGAGATAATGATACTTTATAGAGATATGCTTTGTCTTAGAGTGCATTACCGGATTCTTTGAAATGTTAATAGCACTAGTATTATCACAGAATATAGTTACTGGCTCGGTAACTTTCTCATTCATACCTTCCAACAGTTGTTTGATCCATGCTATATTGGTGCAATTCAATGCTGCAGCGACATATTCAGCTTCAGCTATTGACTATGAAATGCATCCTTGTTTCTTGCTAAGCCAACTTACTAGTCTTTCACCTAAGAAGAAAGCTCCACCACTTGTGCTTTTTCTGTCGTCAATGTTTCCTGCCCAATCAGCAATAGTATAGACTTTTAAATCAAAATCATTCCTCTTTTTATATACTAAACCATAATCTTCAGTGCCTCTTAAGTATCTGAAAATTCTCTTGATTGTTGTCATATGGGTTTCTTTGGGATCTGCAGAAAATCTTGCAACTATACCTACTGCATGTGCTATATCAGGCCTGTTGTGAACCACATATTGCAACTTTCCAATCATAGATCGGTAAAGTGTCTCATCAACAGATGCAAATTCATCATTCTTTGATAGTTTACAATTGGTAGTCATAGGAGTACTCACAGGTTTAGAATCCTCCATTCCAAATTTCTTCAAGATTTCCTTTATATACTTGGATTGAGTAATGAACATCTCATCTTTCATTTGCAGTATTTGTAAACCTATAAAATACTTTATTTCACTGATTAATGACATCTCAAATTCTTTGCACATTTCATTTCCAAGTTCTTGCATAAAGAATCATTTCCACAAAAAATAATATCATCAACAAATATGGCTGAAATCAGTATTCCATTGTCCTCATCATTCTTCATATACATGTTGTTTTCACTTGTTCTCATAAAACCAATCTTGATTAAGTAAGAGTGCAATCTCTCATACCATGCTCTAGGTGCTTGCTTTAGGCCATATAAAGCTTTGTTCAACTTACATACCTAATCTTTATTCTTCTCTTCAATAAACCTTCAGGCTATTCAATATAAACTTCTTCTTCTAGTATACCATTCAAAAATGCAGATTTAACATCCATTTGATATACCTTGAAATTTTTGTAAGCAGCATATGCCAACAATGTTCTTACTCCCTCAAGTCTTGCCACAGGTGCAAAAGTATCACCATAGTCTATTCCTTCTTCTTGAGCATAACCTTTGCAGACTAGCCTTGCTTTATTCCGAATGACCTCACCTTTTTCTTTTAGCTTGTTTCTGAAAATCCACTTTGTACCAATTACATTTTTCTCTTTTGGTCTTGGGACCAATGTCCATGTTTCATTTTTCTTGATTTGTTCAGTCTCTTCTGTCATAGCATTTACCCAATCTTTATTGTTAAATGCCTCTTTTACTATTCTCGGTTCAAATTCAGATATCAGACATGTGTTTTGTCTCAGTTTGTTCCTTGTCATCACTGGATCATCCTTATCTCCTATAATTTGACTTGATGCATTATTTCTTCTAACATATTTGGCTAATATAGGCTCGGTAGGCTCTGTATGATCTTCTTCATCACTCGGTAACTGAGTATTTGCTTCATTTTCTTCATCAACTTTCTTGGTAGGACTTTGCAGTTGAACATATACAAACTCTTCATAATCTTCTGGTTCTTTGGAATTTCCTTCATCATTTCTTTCAACAAATTCATCAATTTTCACATTTGCACTTTCCACTATTTTGTTAGATGATTTGATCAGACATTTAAATGCTTTACTTCTAGAAGAATAACCAAGAAATGTTCCTTCTTCGCTTTTCTGATCAAACTTTCCATTTATGTCATCTTTGTGAACATAACATCTACTCCCAAATATTTTAAAATAACTTACATTAAGTTTCTTGTCATACCAGATTTCATATGGTGTCTTCAAAGTTCCTTTCTTTAGTTGTACTCGATTCAGGGTGTAAACTGCAGTGCTTATTGTTTCTCTCCAAAATGTTTGAGGTACCCTCTTTTCTATCATCAGGGTTTTGGCACAGTCTACAATAGATCTGTTTCTTCTTTCAGCTATCCCATTTTGCTATGGAGTTCTCGGTGCAGACACTTGTCTCTTTATACCATGATCATTGCAAAATAAGTTAAATTCATCAGAAGTGAACTCTCCTCCTCTATCAGATCTTAGACATTTCAGCTATCTTCCTGTTTCATTTCATTTTCAACTCTTGCCTTATACCATTTGAATATTTGAAAGGCTTCTGATTTTTCTTTTAAAAACATAACTGACAACATCCTTGAGTAATCATCCACAAATAATATGAAGTATTTATCACCATAATAACTTTGAACTTTCATAGGACCACAAAGATCAGTGTGCACAAGATCTATAATTCCTTTAGAAGTGTAGGACTTACTTGTAAAGCTTGATCTTGTCATCTTACCCATCTGGCATCCTTGGCACATTACATTCTCAGGTTTTCCCAAGCTCGGTAGACCTCTTACATGATGCTTCTTAATTATTTTGATTAGATTATCAAAATTTACATGACAAAACCCTTTATGCCATAACCAAGTATATTATATTTTTGCATATAGACAATTGTTCCGAGTTGAGTCGAGGTGAAATGTATTACCTCTTGTTTGAGTCCTGGTAGCAGCGAACTTTCCATATTTGTCATGAACTTTGACAATTCCCTTCTGAAATTCTATTTGGTATCCTATATTGTTTAGCTGTGCTACACTCAACAAAATGTATTTCAAACCTTCAACCCAATATACATCATCACATTTAGCATTGTCAAGAAGTGTGATAGATCCTTTACCTTTCACCAGACATGGTGCATCATTACCAAATCTTACATAACCTCCATCATAGTCTTCTAATTTAACAAACTTGTGTTTATCACTTGTCATGTGATGTGAGCATCCACTATCTATGATCCAAGAATCATTATTATTTATGTGAGATATTAAGGCTTGTTCTTCATACCTTTCTTCAACTGATCCATATTTGATAGCCACATAAACAACTTCCTTTGTCTCAGTTTCACCAGATTTATCATCGTTGGATTCCTCATCAACTACTAGGCATGTCTTTCTATCTCTCCTTCTAAAGTCTTGGTGCCCTCTATAATGATTGTCTTTATGTCTGTCATCTCGGTATTCTCTCTTTTCACTAGATTCTTTGTCAGGGCAATTAGAAGCCATATGTCCTATTTTAGCACAGTTAAAACATTTCAAAGGTAATTTTCCTTTATACTTACCTTTGCCTCTTAGTAACCTTTTGGCTAATAATGCTTCAAACTCTTCTTGTTTTCTGATTTCCTCATATAGTTTGTGTAATTCTTCCATGTTTTTGTGAAATCTTTCACTTGCTCCACTATAATTTCCTTCAGTATACTTATACATTCTATCATTGTAATCATCAGATTCACCAAGATGGAAAGAACTAAATGCAGATTCAACTTTATTTACTGAAGACCCACTGTTATCAAAATTACTTTACTCAAATGCATGTAGCTTACTAATAGTAGCATCCAAGGAGACTAGCATGTTTGGTACAGACCTTAATTAATTAATTGCATAGACTCGAATGGCATAAGCAGGTAGAAGTGTTCTAAGCAACTTACTTGTTACATCCTTTTCTTCAATAGTTCCTCCTGCTCCTTTGATTTGATTGATAGTTTCCTTTAACCTTGTACTGTATTGGATAATGTTCTCACCTTCATTCATTCTCATGAATTCAAGTTGACCTCTTAGACTGTCTACTTTTTCTCTTTGAACATGTTCATCACCACCATACACAGATATGAGCTCATTCCACATTGCTTTGGCATCATTACAACCTTCCAGATCATTAAACTCTAAGTCGGTCAATGCTGATGTTATTTTAATCATTTCTTGAATATGATCTTGCTTTGCCTTTATCTCTTCCAATGTCATCGGGTAGGTGCTCGGTGTAGTGTAATCATTCTCCAGATAATATGTTGCATATTCTCCAATTCCTGATAAGTGCAACTTCATCCTTTTCTGCCATGTGGAGAAACTTGACTTGTTCAGCTTTGGGGCATCCCTCTTATACATCTTTAGATCTTGCCTCAAGTTCCTTTAAACTTTTCTTTTGGAGTCCAAAGCTCTGATACCAATTGTTAGTAAGATGAGAAGGGGGGGGGGGTGAATCATATAAACTCACAATTCAATATATTCAACAGATTCAACCTCGGTAGCCTTTACTTTAATATGCAACCTAGACTGTAAATCATTCAAACTCATAAACTGATAACCTTAAAACATCACAACACATTTAACACCAAATTTAACATGGAAACCCAAATAGGGAAAAACCACTATGGGATTTCAGACCCACTAAGAAATATACCCTTCTAGAGTATGCTCGGTTAAAAGCCAATCTTGTTACAGATTACATAAACACACTACTAGATGTGACCCGGTTAAGGGATTTCCCTCAGATCTGTTAAAATCTTCACTTTGTTAGAAGTGACCTTGTCAAAGGATTTCAAACACTCATTCAGAATGTTACCTTGCTAGAGGATTTACAAATAAGACTGTTAGGTCCAATCGGTTAAGAGATTTTCTGTCACTTACAAAATAAAATAACAGTAATAAAATATATCTACAACTTCACATCTGAAATGCTAAAGTAGATTCTATGTGCTCAATGTACTCAAGATAATCTTGGCATAAGACTTATCTTTCTTCTTGCTAGGCTTCTTAATTTGTTCTTCAATCAGATCTTCAATCTTCTGTGCTCGATGATCACTACAGCAGCATCACTGTTCTTCTATTTGCCCGCATCCATTGTTCATCAACAATTCCTTATTTATAAACAATTCCTAACCGCTTAATCTCCTTGATCGCATTTCCCATGATCAATCTTAGCCATCAGATCATCATACTTGACTAGGTTCATTGAATCCTTCGATCTAAAAAATGTTTTATCTCACCTTGGAACTTGTATTCCTTCCTTGGTACTTGTGCTAGGTTATGACCATTTAATCTGTGTTGTAGATCTAACTCTTGCATTTTCATTGTCGTAGATCCTCAACAAAATTCTTGCATGACATACCAATCATCTATACATCTCCAGCTCATTGGCATCCTTCATTTAATAATGCTTTTATTCATCCAATGCGTTATGTTACTGCTCGGTTGTTACTCGGTTAATACTAAACTTCACTCAGTAGACATTATGCCTTCTTTAACTGATATCGATAACCTTAGTGTTTACTGACTAGCTCCTTGCTTGGTAACATAGAACAGTATTAAACATATATTCATCTACTGAATGAAATCTTTTCTCCTTCTTATTCAGTCAATGAGTACACATATATAGGAGATCAAAACAATCAAAACAACAAAATCTCATCACTGTCTAACTCGGTAATAGTTGCCCATTTGAATAACTTATTATTCCCCTTCATTTTCACATTCATTCCGTGTCACTTACCGACAACTTTATACTAATCAAAACATACTTCTTATGATATGGCAACATCATACTGAATCAAAAAATCAATTTCTTGACATCAATGACAAAATAATATTATTTAGACAGTAATTATCCTTTATGAGTTATATCAATAATCTCCAACAACCTTCTCAATATCCTTATACCAACAAACTTATTGAAATGCCAATAGTCCTTGCTAATAAAGCAAGACCTTTCACTTGCACTTGAAGGGAAAGCAAAGAAGCCAACTACGATGGCTGATGAAGAATGGCAAAAATTAGACAAGGCAAGGGCAACAATTTTTCTCTCGTTGTCCAACAATGTTTTGTTCAATGTCACGGGTGAAGCAACAACGAAAGATGTATGGGATAAACTAACAACCATGTATGAAATGGTGTCGGTTTCCAATAAAGTGTTTATCATGAAGTGGTTGTACAAGTTGAAGATGAAGGAAGGTTTTGCAATGGAAAATCACATCAATGAATTTAATACATTGATTAGTCAAGCAACTTCAGTGGGGATGACACAAGGTGATTAGAAAATAATTTATTTCACTCATTTTTTAGTTTTTAGGATCCTTTTATTGGAAGTGAAGTCCAACAAAATCCTTCCACTTTGCCGCCAAAACCTTTGGCTCTTCATCTTCTGCTTGTAAAGCTCTTTAAAAGTTTTTCGAATATCATTGTTGTGTGTTATGAAGCTGCTTGCAGCTATGTATGTACAAACCAAAATTGGTCATCAATATAATTGATTCCCTTGCTTTAAGTGTGGGCGTAGGGAATCTATCGAACCATGATAAATTGTGTATCTCATTTGTCTTTGTCTATGAATGTATTGTTTAGTTTTATGCTCTTCTAATTTGCTTTTAAACCCTAACAATTGGTATCAGAGCGAGGTTAGATCGTTGTTAAGATTTTGGTGGTTGAAATTCTGGAATCATGGAAGAAGGGAAGATAAAGAAGTTCTCCAGTTAGAACTTTGGGTTATGGAAGGTGTAGATGGAGTCCTTGCTGATAAAGCAAGACCTTTCACTTGTGCTTGAAGGGAAAGCAAAGAAGCCAATTATGATGGCTGATGAAGAATGGGAAAAATTAGACAAGAAGGCAAGAGAGATAATTTTTCTCTCGTTGTCTAACAATGTTCTCTTCAATGTCATGCGTGAAGCAACAATGAAAGATGTATGGGATAAACTAATAGCCATGTATGAAATGGTGTCAACTGCTAATAAAGTCTTTATCATGAAGCGGTTGTACAAGCTGAAGATGAAGGAAGGTTGCACAATGACAAATCACATCAATATATTTAATACATTGATTAGTCAAGCAACTTCGGTGGGGATGACACAAGATGATGAGAGCAAGGCTATTCTTTTATTATGTTATTTGCCAAGCAGCTAGGATGGCATTATAACAGCAGTTAGCACATCGATATTCGGTAAAAATAAGTTAGTTTTTAACGATGTAGCAGCTACTCTTCTCAACGAGGATTTGAGAAGAAAAAATGAAGAACCTTCATCCAGTGAAGCCTTAACGGTGGTAAGCACCGAAAATAGAGGTAGGAGCCATAATAGAGGCAGAAATAATTATCATAGACATTCAAAATCAACAAGGAGATCTAAGTCTAGAAACAGAAATGGTGATTGTTGGTTTTGTGGCAAAGTTGGTCATGTAAAGAAGGATTGCAAAAACTACAAAAGGGCACAAGAGAAGGTGTGGGACAGCAAAGAAAATACAGTCTATGATAAAGATGATAGTGTACTAATCATTTCAATAACTGACACTACTTTGGATTCATGGGTACTTGATTCTGGTGCCTCCCATCATGCTCCTCATGCCTTGAAGCGTTCATTAACTACAAAGAAGGTCACTTTGGCAATGTTTTCTTAGGAGATAATAAATCTTGTGAAATTACAGGCAAGGGTGATGTGTTGCTACCATTAGAAGGTGGGAAAACATGGCTTCTCAAAGATGTTCGGCATGTCCCACGATTGAAGCAGAATTTGATATCTATTGGAGAACTCTTCAATCAAGGTCTTAATGTATATTTTCTTTTGAATACCTGGAAGGTAACTCATGGTACCATGCCGATTGCAAATGGCACTAAATTGGGTAGTCTCTATATATTTAAGACTCATGGTGAAGTGGGAGTTGCAATGGTGGTTGAGGATAGCAAAGTGGAGCTTTGGCATCAAAGGCTTGGGCATACTATCTGTAGCATAGGAAATCAGAAATCATCACAAAAATATAAAAACTAATCTAACCCAATCACAAAAGCTTAAATGTAATGATCTATCCTAAAACACACTCAATAAAGACATGAAAATGAAACATTCAAAACTAAATACTATGCAAACCAAACGTAGATCTAAATGCTTCCTTCATGCGGCTCCATTGTTCTTCTTTCCTCTCCAAGTAGCCTTTGTTTGTGGATCTCACCTTCAAGTGCATACACATGAGATGAAAGCAAATAGACAAAATTATGGTGCAAGAGTACTCAAAATGTGATTGTTTTGACAAAGTAATTCCAAACAAGCGATTATTAGATCATATGATTATTAGATTGAGATTGAAGAAATTCATCCAATTTATAGACAAATTGGAAAAATGACAAGATTAGCATGAAATTGATTCAAATAGAAATTCAAATCAATTATGTCAATTATGACAAATTATGACAAATTATGCACTTTCTATGCAAAATTTGATTGATTGATGATTATGACAAAATTATGACAAACTTCTATGTCAAAAATTGATTGATTGTCAATTATGACAAATTATGACAAACTTCTATGTCAAAAATTGATTGATTGTCAATTATGACAAATTATGACAAATTGAAATGTCATTCCCATGAAATTAGGAGAAAAATAGGAGAAAATTGAAATTAGGATTTAGAAAATTAGAAAATTAGAAAAAGAGGAAAATTAGGAATTAAGAAATTAGGTGAATTAATTAATAATTTGTCATTTATTAATTAATTCACAAAAATAGGAATAATTAGCCAATTAAATGAACATTTAATTGTGATGAGAAGACTTAGGATAAATAAATAATTTATTAATCCTAAAGGGAGAAATGACAAACAAGGTTAAATGATTAAATCACTAAACCCTAGAAGATGAATTAGCAATGCAAGGATGACAATTAGGTCTTGATGAGAGATAATTGTGATCATGATTCTGATTAACAAAGAACCAATGTGATAAATGATTTGATTGATAAATGCACCAATTGACGAGGAACAATGACTAATTGATCCAAATTGACATAATTGAGACAAACAACAATCGATGACAAATCCATCGCAAAATGACAAGATTGACAAGAGGACAAGAATCGATGACAAAATAGATTGCAAGATTGAAAATGACAACGATCAATGACAAATTGATCGCAAAATGACAAGATCGAACATAACAACGATCGATGACAAAATAGATTGCAAGATTGAAAATGACAACGATCAATGACAAATTGATCGCAAAATGACAAGATCGAACATAACAACGATCGATGACAAATCGATCACCAGATGATAAGATTGATAAGAGGACAAAACCCTAATTAGGATTGATGATGTCCAAAATGATGATAAATGAGCACGCACATTGATGTGACAGGATAAGATCGATCAAAATCATGATTGAAGATTGTTGTCGACAAGACCAAATTTGAGAGCGAGACGAATGAAGAATGTAGAAGAAGGACTCGATGCTTGCAAATGATAAAGACCAAGTGCATGACATAGGAGAAATGTTAATGCGACGCAAAAACCTAAAATGAGGCAATGCGCAAATGTTAAAGTATGACTCCGCAAGCGTTGATCATTTTTAGGTGTCTACATTTTGCCCCTCTTTGAGACAATGCGATTTTAAGCGTTGTTTCAAAGAACAATAATGAAAATGCCCCAAACAATGACAATGACATATGCATGCCCCCTCGAGGAATTGGCCGGAAATATGCAGAGAAGAGGCCAATTGATCAATAAAAATGATAGAAAATGATAGGAGCAAACAGACTGACATTCGGAGATCGGATGCATGAAGGACAAGCAATCAAAGATGCAAAAGACCGCAACCAACATAAGATGGAGAGGGTGCATGTCCATCTATGCACTAACAAAGATCTATAAATGAGGCAAAGAGAATGAAATTTTCTCATTTGCACTAGCCCAAGAGGAGAATTTGTTGCTCTGGAAAAGGACACTTGCAGAGAGATGGCAAACATTCCAAGGGCAGATCACCTTAGAGAACGTGTACGCACATTCAAATGATCAGACGATGCAAAAGCAGCGGTATGTATCTCAAAAACCCATATTTTCAATTTTATGAATTTGACTTGCTTGTGGGACATTGCGGGGCCCACAAGGAGTGCAGAAACTGACTTCTGCGCCTGTGTAGGGTGAATCCTGTGCTTGTGTAGGGTCTTCTACGCTTGTGTAGGGTACATAGGCACAAGTTACATGACACAGGTGCAGGTTCCTTGACACAGGTGCAATTGTGCATTGGGAACTCAATTTTGGTCCAAAACGATATGCAAATGATCCGACAAGGGGGGATAAGGGTAGGATAGGTCAAAATAGATGAAAAACACCCTGATTTAGACATGAAATGAGGAAATGCAACCCATAGGAGCAAATCCTAAAACTAACAAAATGTGCCCCAATTGTGATGCAGAGTCAACAGTATCCATTGATCACGCGAGAGAACCGACCTGACTGCTTCATGTTACGACATAGACTCAAAAGCACAGACAGAGATACATTAGCAGGACTGGGGATATATTATATCACGTACATGCTTGAGATTAGGGCAAACACAGGACTTCTTACCGCATTGGCAGAGCGATGGCATTCGGAGACATCCTCATTCCATTTGGCGACTGGAGAGGCGACTGTGACACTAGAGGATGTATGGCGTATCCTTTGCATTCCGATTCATGGAGAGATGATAGAGTATGACCTAGTGACAGGGAGAGACATGTTGTGTAGATTATTTGAGTGTGACACAGATGATCTAGATATCGTCGAGAGGGAGATCGGTTGGGAGACTATGGCATCAGAGTATGATCGACGATATGTGGTGATAGCAGTGGTGATAGCATGTCTACTAGTAGGAGATAAAAGAGCACATGGATTCCCTATTGGATGGGGAAGAGTGCTAGAGCGGATGGCGACAGAGGGTACGGTGTATGCATGGGGACCATGTGTGCTGGCTATGCTGTATTTTTAGTTGCATCAGATAGCATATCAGGGAGTGCAGACTTTGAGTTGTGGAGTCACATTGCTACAGGTATGGGCATTTGAGCACATAGCCATATGTCAACCGATTACAGAGAGACAGGTAGTACCACACCGACCATATGTGTACTGCTATGGGGGAGCACTGAGACAGGGTCCTTTTGGATATATATTATATTGGTGACATGAGCTAGACAGACTGAGAGAGTTCACATGGAGGCCATATCATGATTTCCCTGGATGGTCAGATGACAGTGAGGAGCTACCTTATTGTAGACAGGAGAAAATGTAGATAGGAAAGGTACCTGATTGGGCGACCAGTGAATCACCAGAGAGTGATTGAGTTGCACCTGCTAGAGAGAGTCAGACGACAGTTTGGAGAGAGGTAGGATGTACCTAGGAGGACTGCACACTTTGCCCGATCTCATAGAGAGACGAGTTAGTGGGGGAGTATGATTCAGCCACACATAGCATATGCTGACTTCTCACAGCTACAGCAGAGACAGTGGGATTGGAGATCAGATGTGGCCAACATCAGGATGACAGAGGAGTATGAGAGATGGTTTGCACGACTACAGCCAGTGCCATTGACAGATCCAGATATTCCCATACTGAGGCGACAGGAGGACTTCCCACTCACAGGAGAGGAGGAGGGAGATGATGAGGACGAGGAGGATGAGGATGGGGATGAGGATGATGGGGAGGATGAGGATGGAGATGAGGATGATGGAGATGACAAGGACAGAGATGAGGAGGGGGATGACAAGGACGGAGATGAGGATGGGGATGACGAGCAGGAGGCATTGTAGGATATACCCATAGAGCCGGAATCAGCTAGGACAGAGGAGATGGAGATGTGCAGGGCTATCATAGCGAGTCAGCAGGATCATATTGCGACTTTAGAGAGAGAGCATGAGCAGTTCAGAGCGGAGATAGCCAGACTCACAGCGGCTCAAGATGTAGCGATAGCTCAGGCACAACGAGAAGAACAGAGGGTCACTAAGTATATTGGGTCGATTTGGGATGCCAGTGCATGTGAGATGGCACAGATGTTGGTAGAGACCAGAGAGGAGATACGCCATTGGAGGACACTATATGAGAGTGCAGTTCCACCAGAGCAGAGAGCACCTTCATATCGGGCACGATCGAGGACAGAGAGCAAGGCACGCTCTCGAAGGTCATTGAGCAGCATGGGGGTGAGTGGACCGATGAGACCACCACAGCCAAGACCAGGAGGGACATCATCCGCGAGACATGGCAAGGATGAGGAGGACAGAGGGAGCACCCAGTGATAGAGGCACGTGCTCCTGATGACAGAGACAGATGGACATTATGTAGTTTGACATTTTGTAGTCAGCCTGTGGGCCATACTGAGGACAGACAGTCCAATTTTGTACTCCGATATTATTGTGACATATGATATGATATGCATCGATATGATGGGATGCAATGTGTTATGACTGATAGCTATATTTTTCATGTATGGATGACTTATGCACTGTTTATGTACCATTGTGGAACATGTATGAATGTATTTTTTTATGTGTTTTTGATGCATTTATAATATGAAATGGATAAAATGCTTGATGTAATGCAAATGTACTAACCAAATGGATGCAGGATGCAGCATATGTGTTTGGGGAAATCGGAGCACTAGATCGAACTGACTATCTGAACTGACGGAAGAAATGTTAGTAAGAAGAAATGAGACAGAGGACAGTTAGAGACAAAGAAAAACTTGCTTTCACTAATGCACTTTGTAGGTGAGAACCTTTATTTTAATGTAGCAAAATGGATGCGTAGCATCATGGCATGGAAGGCCAGAGCTGAAATGCAACCCTTTTTGCAAAAGACACATCACAGATAAACAACAATCACGACAAAAAAAGAAAAGGACCATGAACCATCCCGGTCACTCTAAATCACTCAGTGACATCATCGGGCAACATAGGAACATGATCGAAGATAAAAATAAATCAGTAAAAAGATAAGATGCACAAATTCCAACAAGTCAAACAAAGATCTTGATCTTCATTGTCAAAAGTTGAAAGTGCTGATAGGACAATCATGTTGTCTGGTTTCAGGACATGCGGTACCCCGTCTAAGACAAGACATAGTCTGGTTTCGAGTATACCACACCCTGTATAAGACTCATGATAGTAGAGACAAGGACAAATGATATTGAGGTTGATTGATATGACAATTTTGATCAGTTTGAATGTCTACTTTTGATTGAAAAAGATCATCTGTTTACGCATGATTCCAGTAAAGCGCAGTGTTTGATTGCGTGTCGTTGGATGTATACTCAATGAGCTATCTATGCACAGAGGGGTTATTTATTGTTTTGTTTTACTTTTCGAGTTTTTATAATTTTGTGTTTGTTTTTTCAGGGCTTTATATGACTTTTTTGGATTTTTTTTCAGGACATTTTTCAATTTTTAAGAGATTTTTTTTAGGACATTTTTCAATTTTTAAGAGATTTTTTTCAGGACATTTTGCAATTTTTAAGAGATTTTTTTCAAGACATTTTGCAATTTTTATGATTTTTTCAAGACATTTTTGCAATTTTTATGATTTTTTTTTTCAGGACATTTTTCAATTTTTTTTTGGAGATTTTTTCAGGATATTTTGCAATTTTTATGAGATTTTGCCCCCAGTGTCTAGCAAGGCAAGGAATATGACAGGTGAATAAATAGGCTTTTTGAAATGTTGGTGGATAGAGGGAAGACAAAGGCCTTTTAGTATGGAGACAATACGGATGCAATTTTCAAGGGCTATTGCATGATGGGACAAGAGACTGGATATGACAATGTAAAGCAGGAACATGGCATGAGGGACATGTCAAGAGGTTTTTGAAACCATGTTTAAATTTTGCGTCCTTATTACAGAACAAGATCAAGGAATGAAAAAGAGTGTATGGATAGGATAAGCAAGACCAAGAATGGATAAGGGACATGGACTAAAGGTCGGGATAGGCTAAGGGATAGTGGCATAAAGTCGCAATAAGCTAGGGAATATGGATGAAAGGTTGTAATAAGCAAATGGATAAGGACCAAAAGCTATGATGGACTAAAAGTTGCAAACAAGATGCATGATGCTCATGATGATCCTCAGCCTTGTCAAGATCAAAGGTGGAAAGAGGAAATGGACATGAGGGATGATAGGACAAGGAAGGGTAATAGGACATGGTATGATAGGATAATGAAGGGCAATAGGATATGAAGGAGGAAACCTGCCCCCAAGTGTGGTGTGCAAGAAGTTCATGGATTACACATGACGCCTGTTTGCCAAGTTTTCATCACGGTACTTGCCCAAGGCGCCTGGTTACCAGGTTTTCACTAGTGGGCGCAATATTTTTGCTTTACTTTTTTCTTTCTTTTTTTTTTTCAATTTTTTTTTTTTCAATTTTTTTTTTTTTTTGTATTTTTTAGCCTTTCAATAGAAGATGGACACATGATAGGGGATGGAAGAAGGACTCAAGCGTCATTTTTTTTTTGGATAGTAGCCTTGAAAAAAATGGACCATGACCTTTAAAACTATGCTCAAAGACGTTGGTAGGATAAGGACATGGAAAATAAGATGAAACTAAGGTGAGGATTTATGCAAAGGATTGGATCAAAGGGATGGAAGGATGGAAAATATGCATTGGATAATAGGTAGGGTATTGGAAGAATTGGGCTTCAGTGGATGGAAATGAAGGCAAGATTGACATTGGCACACACCTTGAGGGGTGATGGACTGATGGAGGAAAGATGTATTTTGGATATTGAGATTTTGATGAAGGAATATCTAGGTATTTGTGGACATAAGGGCCCAAAATGGAAGGAGGTGATGGAGGAACAAATTTGAGAGGTTTGGATGGAGGAATAGCAATTTTGGATGCCAAGTTTGATGTTTCTTTAGGCTTTTGTGCTTCAAGGAGCCGCTTAGGGATCCACATGGTTTTTGATTTTTCATGCTTTTGTGATTCCTTGGAGTGCATTTCTTGCACAAGGGATTTAGGAACCCATATATGTTTTGACTTTGCTTTATTTTGCTCAGTGGGCCTTTGTGGCCTTTTGGATATATTTTTTTCTTTATAGATCATATTTTTCTTTGTTTTGACATGTCAATTATATTGGACATGTTGATCATTGAATGCATGTGGATTTTTAGACTTATGACTTTTATACTTGGCATCCAAATTGCTTGGAAGAGGGAATGAATGTCGGTGTGGATGGGAATGATATGGAGGTCTTTTGCATTGATGAAATTTACTCAAGGATGTGTGCCTTTGCTGACCTTGCATAAAGGATGAAGGGATATAAGGACCTAAGATGGATGGAAAGTATGATGGGGAAGGTGTATGTTTTGATTTTGATGGGGGGATATTGGATTTAGTAGGGGTACCCACGTCTTGAGGAATTTCACCGAGGCCATGACCCTTAATATTTTCTTTGATATGGAGGGGTTCTTTCTCATGAAAGTCTACTCCTTTGCCTTTATGAATATCTTGACTTGTAGGAGACTCTTTTCTTTGGGAAGAAGACGCGAGTCCATTATGAGGTGGATATGATATGAGAGAAATAATGAGATCGTGAAGTGGATCAGACTGCACCAAAGTGGAAGAACCCATTGTGCATGTCGAGGGTTCATGAACATCTTGCACTGACACATTAGAATCATGAGGAGGATTAGGATCATGAGGGGGACTAGGATTGTGTAGTGGACATGGTTCAATGACAGGCTCTTCAAGAGATGGAATGGGAAAAATAATGGGATCATCAAAAGAAATGCGATCTTGGAGTGGATATGCTGGATTAGGACGTGGAGATGGAGGAACAAAAGGATCTTGTGGAGGATTTAAAGGAATAATTTGATCTTGACAAGGAGGAAGATCATTGGAATCCTCTTTAAAGGTGTTTTTCTCTTGACTTTCAATGGGATCATCAGAAAGGATGGAAAGGATATCTTGATCTTTCTCAGGAAGTGGAATGTCAATGGGATTTGAAAGGACATTGTGTTCATGAAATGGAAGGGGATCATTTGGGATTGGATGGACTGGGATATCTTGATCTTGCCCGGGGAATGGAGTGTCCATAGGACTTTGGATAGGATGGACAAGAATAGGGGAATCATCATGAGTGTCTGGGAAGATGAGATCCTGGTCAACAATTGGATGGGATGATAAGGTTTCAAGATCTTGATCTTGATCTGTTTCAAGACATGTTTCTGCATGCTCTAAATTATCCTCTTGACATGGGGTTTGACTTTGGATATGCATGGGGGATTCTGATAAGGGATCAATGATTTGGCATGAAGGAAATGCACTTTGAACATTTGTGATGGATTCTGGCAAGGAATCAATGCTTGAACATGAGGAAGAAGGACTTTGAATGGGGTCCTCTAAAACAGGTAATGGCAATAAAGTGCATGGTGGCATTGGGTCTTGTATTTCTGAAACATGACAAGGATGTGCATCATGAATTAGATTATCTTGGCAATCAATTATGGATAGCCCTTGGATAATTGCATCCTTGGGTGTATTGTTTGATGAGGACAATATGGAAGGTTCTTGTGAAACTTCTAAAGGTGTAGGGATAGATGCCATTGGGGAGTCAATTTGTTTGCGGGGGGGTGAGGCATTGCTAGACATAAGTGTATTATCTTGATCTTCTTCAAAGAACTCACTTGGTAGGTTCCTTAAGAGCCTTGCAATAAAGCCACCTTTCTTTCGAGGTTTTGACATAGTTGTATCTGGAATTTGAACTTGTTTGGCAAGGAGTTGGTTCTGATCTAATGTCATGTTTTGATATTGGACTTGGTTCAATTGTTCTGACATGTTTGAAACTTGGGTTGGTGTGTGTTGCAACCTTTGTTTTTGAATGTTTGGTTGTGGTTGTTGACATTGATATTCCACCATTGGTTGAACTATTTGTTGACATTGTATAGTTGGTTGGACATATTGTTGATATTGGACCATTGGTTGTATTGGTTGTATATGTTGAACAATTGGTTGAACCATTGGTTGTATTGGTTGAAAATCTGATTGATAGTAAACACCTTCTTGTTCTTGTTGTGGAGGCACATAATGTTGAAATTGATGTTGTCTCTTTTCTTGAAATTGTTTCATCATCTCTATTTGGGAGAGGAGAGCTAGTATGTCTAATCGTTCAAGAAGAGATCTTACATCAATTGGCTCAATCTTTGGATTTCGACCTGGAAATTTTTGAAACATTTTGGACACTTGTGACCTATTCTTCTCAATGTTTTTCACTCTTTGTTCCAAAATCTCTTGTTCTTGAGCCAGCTTCTCCTCTAGTTTTTGTATTTGGATAATTGTTTCATCATAAAAAGTTTGATCGATATTGCCTTGTTGTTGGGTTGGATATAATTGTGATTGCATTGTCGGTTGATATGTCAAACTTTGTTGCATCATTGGTGCTTGGAACCTTGTTTCAATATACATGTCACTATGCAAATGCAATATTTTTGGAATTTTTCAAGGACAATATATGATATGCAACTAAATGCAAACTAAAATAGATGAAAATGCAATCTATGGCAACAATGCAACCTATGTTTTTGGTTGTTTTTCAAGATTTTTGACAAACTTTTGAATGCAAATCTAAAAATGAGACCTTTAGGAAATTGAAATGATGTCTAGACCTCAAAGGACAAAAGGACCAAGTGACAAAAGGACAAATGACAAAGTCTCCCCTATATGCTTGGATACTAAGCTAGGTTTGACCAAATGACAATAATGACATAAAAAGAAAAGGTTTGACAAGGTCTAGACTTCTTAACAATGACTTAGGGTTTATCAAAGATTTGGATTACTCAAGTATGACAAAACCTAGTTTTTGAGACTATATGCAAGGGGACAATTACTATGCAAATGACCTTAATATGATATGATAATGACCTAAGCTTGATGAAGAGACCTAGGGTATGCAAATGCAAATGTATGACAATGGTATTACTCTAATGCAAGAGGACACATGCAAATGGATAACCCTTATTGATATGCAAAGGAGTATGACTTAGGTGAAACCTAACCTTGGTACTTGACAATGACTTTGCAAAATGCACACCTAGGATGAACCTAAATCTAAGTGACATGAATGTTGAGACAAGATTTTGAACAATGTTTGACAACCATGTTTGAAGGTGCTTTGAACTTTGTTGAACGAAATGTTCTTATGTTTAACCTTGTTTTGAATCAATTTGTCTTGCTTTTGAAATGAGATGCAATTCAACTTTTGACAAGCAAAGAAGACAAGATATTTTAACAGACTCAAGACAATCATGTTCATTTCCACATTTCTTATGGTAGGCAAGGACATTAGGTACTTGAGAGGTAGACTTGTTATGGGATTCAAGGAGAATACATAGATGCTTGACCCCACGGGCTCCCCTCCACGGCACTCACTTCTCAGGGCAGCCAAGAATCAATCCCCATGGAAATCTCCCCATGGCGAACTTAGTATCTCTTCCAAGTATCCGAACTTGTCCTTCTCAAGCAACTAGAAGGGTTTTTGGTCTCTAAAAACAAGGTGTTTAGTAAGGATTTCTGTTAAGCGTTACTCCTTGATGTCACGCAAGTGTGATTGAGACATTAAGCCCATCAACATACCAAACAAATGTAGTCACGCAAGCATGATTTAGACTATGAGGTCCTACTTAGATGTTGATATGAGAAAGAGTTCAAGGGTCATCACTTCCCAAGTAACTGCAATTCCCATGTAACCCTTTCTTCAAAGGTTTCGCTCATCGGGTATTTATTTATAGTGAATTAGAATGCCAAGGTATTCTAGCCATACTCACTTTGGGTCATTCCCTTCTCACGATTATCACTTGCTTGCAAAAGCAAATGGTCGGGAAGGTAGGCCCTCTAAGGGTGACAAACAATCAAAGACATGAGCGTGGTATTGAAGATCTGGATTTCTAATCACCCTAAAAAGGATGAGAGCATACTCTCCTACTCCAATGTCAAACTCAACAATCAAATCAAGCATAGATTCATTCCATCCTATTTAGAAATCACTAGGTGCCTAAACATTAATTTCAAACACAAAGTTTAGTTGTAGTCCAAGGCAACCTGCAAAACCCAAGTCAGAAGTTTGATATGCTTAGTCTTTGACTATCGAACCTGCACAAAAACATGTTACTAGTTTCATTTATTGCCTTTTTCATGTGTATGCCAAGGTGCTGCACAGAGAATCAATACCAAAAACCAAAAAGCAGAAAATGGAATGCAAAACAAACAATTTTCAAGTAAAACATTGCATTTTTACCTTTGTTTATGGACTTTACACAGGCGCAGAAGTCATGACACAGGTGCAGAAGTCATGACAAAGGCGTAGAATGTCTTTAACACAGGCACAGGTTGCTTGACACAGGGGCAAGTTGTCTTACACAGGCGCAGAAAGTCCCCAGAAAACCCTGCACTACCCTGTTTTTGGGTTTTTGACCTGCAAATTAACTCAAAAGCACTCAAAAACACAGTTAAGGGGTTAGATGGTTAGTGTTCACGTCGAGTTCACCAATTAATGTAGCATAGGAAAATGGAAATCATCACAAACAATATAAAAACTAATCTAACCCAATCACAAAAGCTTAAATGTAATGATCTATCCTAAAACACACTCAATAAAGACATGAAAATGAAACATTCAAAACTAAATACTATGCAAACCAAACGTAGATCTGAATGCTTCCTTCATGTGGCTCCATTTTTCTTCTTTCCTCTCCAAGTAGCCTTTGTTTGTGGATCTCACCTTCAAGTGCATACACATGAGATGAAAGCAAATAGACAAAATTATGGCGCAAGAGTACTCAAAATGTGATTGTTTTGACAAAGTAATTCCAAACAAGCGATTATTAGATCATATGATTATTAGATTGAGATTGAATAAATTCATCCAATTTATAGACAAATTGGAAAAATGACAAGATTAGCATGAAATTGATTCAAATAGAAATTCAAATCAATTATGTCAATTATGACAAATTATGACAAATTATGCACTTTCTATGCAAAATTTGATTGATTGATGATTATGACAAAATTATGACAAACTTCTATGTCAAAAATTGATTGATTGTCAATTATGACAAATTATGACAAACTTCTATGTCAAAAATTGATTGATTGTCAATTATGACAAATTATGACAAATTGAAATGTCATTCCCATGAAATTAGGAGAAAAATAGGAGAAAATTGAAATTAGGATTTAGAAAATTAGAAAATTAGAAAAAGAGGAAAATTAGGAATTAAGAAATTAGGTGAATTAATTAATAATTTGTCATTTATTAATTAATTCACAAAAATAGGAATAATTAGCCAATTAAATGAACATTTAATTGTGATGAGAAGACTTAGGATAAATAAATAATTTATTAATCCTAAAGGGAGAAATGACAAACAAGGTTAAATGATTAAATCACTAAACCCTAGAAGATGAATTAGCAATGCAAGGATGACAATTAGGTCTTGATGAGAGATAATTGTGATCATGATTCTGATTAACAAAGAACCAATGTGATAAATGATTTGATTGATAAATGCACCAATTGACGAGGAACAATGACTAATTGATCCAAATTGACATAATTGAGACAAACAACAATCGATGACAAATCCATCGCAAAATGACAAGATTGACAAGAGGACAAGAATCGATGACAAAATAGATTGCAAGATTGAAAATGACAACGATCAATGAAAAATTGATCGCAAAATGACAAGATAGAACATAACAACGATCGATGACAAAATAGATTGCAAGATTGAAAATGACAACGATCAATGACAAATTGATCGCAAAATGACAAGATCGAACATAACAACGATCGATGACAAATCGATCACCAGATGATAAGATTGATAAGAGGACAAAACCCTAATTAGGATTGATGATGTCCAAAATGATGATAAATGAGCACACACATTGATGTGACAGGATAAGATCGATCAAAATCATGACTGAAGATTGTTGTCGACAAGACCAAATTTGAGAGCAAGACGAATGAAGAATGTAGAAGAAGGACTCAATGCTTGCAAATGATAAAGACCAAGTGCGTGACATAGGAGAAATGTTAATGCGACGCAAAAACCTAAAATGAGGCAATGTGCAAATGTTAAAGTATGACTCCACAAGCGTTGACCATTTTTAGGTGTCTACACTATCAAGAAAGGGCTCCATGCTATGCACACAAGAAATCAGCTTCCGGGTCTCAAACTTGTCGACTTAGCCTTTTGTGAACATTATCTTTATGGAAAACACAAGCGAGATAGTTTTTTGAAAGGTGGGCATGATACAAAGACAACTGATGCAAAGGCCTACCCAAACTCCTAATGACAAGCCCAAACAAGGTTAGGCTAGTGACCCCCTAACTACACACAAGGGTCCTGCAAGGAAGGACTCTACATCAAGTGGTATCAGAGCGAAGGAGTGTCCTTTGGAAGAGAAGGATAAGACAAGATGTCGGAATAAGAAGGGTCCCATGAGGCACCTTCAAGAATTACCAATACAGAATTGAATGTCTTGGTGAAGAAGCAGATGGTAGAGAGAAAAGAAATTAGGGCTGAGAATCAAGCCTCGAGGAATGAGATGGACCGGTTGAAGGACAGAGTGGAGAGGGGAGAGAGAGACTCTGGAGAAGAAGGGGATGAAGAGGAGATCCCTATGCAGGAAGAGCTAGAGGTACCTACAGACCAGATGCCCCTAATGAGTGTCCTCAAGTCCATGGAGAGAAGAACAATGGATGTGAAGATGGATCTGCCAGTATTTGTAGGCAAGATGGAGCCTGATACAGTGATGGAGTGGATAGACTCCTTGGACAATTTTTTTGAAAGTGAAGACATACCAGACCACTAGAGGGTGAAGATGGCCCAATCTAAGATGAAAGGGGCTGCACTAACTTGGTGGACTTTCATCTAGGATGAGAGGGTGAAAGAGGGAAAGAGAAGAGTAGCTACATGGAAGAAGATGTTGGCTTTGGTGAAAGAAGCCTATGTCCCAATAGATTACAATATCCAATTACATAGGAGGAGACAAAATTTGAAACAAAAGGAGATAGGCATGAGTTCCTATACCAAGGAGTTCATGAAGTTGTGTGTGAGGACTAAGGTGAGAGAGAGTGAAGATGAGAAGGTAGCAAGGTATCTCAATGGGTTGAGATTTACCATCCAAGAAGACTTGAATCTCCACACCTTGGAGACAGTCCAAAAGTGCTTTCAATTAGCACTCAAGGTGGAGGAGAAATTAAAGAGGAGGCAAGAGAAAAATGGTAGAGGTAAAGGGAGACAATAGAGAGGAGGAAGAGGCCCTTTCAGAGGTAGAGGAAATGGTTTTGGTTACCAGGGAGACTCTAACCAAGAAGGAAATAGAGGAGAGATAAGTTACAACCAATGAGGGTGCTACAATCTAAGAGGAAGCTTTAGGGGTAGGAGACCACCCTCTAGAAGAAGATCCCAAGGCAAAGGACCTCCTAGGTGCTGGAACTGTAATCAAGAAGGGCACATGGACAATAGATGTTCAGAGAAGGATTATAGCTCCATGGGAGAAAGGAGAAGCAATTTGGTGCAAGAATCTGATTGTCAAAGTGTGGCAAGTGCAAACACTTATCAAAGTATTAATGCTCCTGATAGTTATGGCTATCCTGAAAGAGGAGAGGCTCTGATGATGAGGAGAGTAGTAACTACCATGAAGGTACCTAACAAGGAGCCTACACAAGGGAAATATCTTTTCAAAACCACTTGCAAGGTAGGAGGAAAGGTATGAAAGGTTCCGATAGACTCCAGATCCACTGAAAATTTTGTATCACTTGAAATGGTAGAAAAGCTTAAACTTAGGAAGCTACCTCACCCTTATCTCTATAAAGTTTCATGGCTCACCCAAGTTCAACAAGCAGTGGTAGAAGAGAAGGATTGGGTGGAGTTTTAGATTGGATGTTACAAGGATAGATTGTTATTTGACATAGCCAAGATGGATGCATGTCATCTCTTGTTTGGGAGACCATGGTAGTATGAATTGAAAGCTCATCATGATGGATTGAGAAACACCTACTCAATCACCAGAGATGGGAAGATGATAGAACTCTTACCTCTGATAGAGGAAGAGATGGGATCAAAAGGGAAGGATACAAGAGTGTTGATAATAGAAGGTAAATAGTTCAGGAAGGAGATTGCAGAGAAAGGTGCAGTTTGCTATGCCCTCATGCCTAGTCCCAAGGTGACAAGGAAAGAGCAGTTTACAGAAGAGAAAGAAGGAGGACCAAAGCACCTATACCCAGTAGTCAGACAGTTGCTTGATAAGCATCAAGGCATCATCTTAGATGGAATGCCAAGGTCCCTACCACCGGTAAGGGACATCATTCATTGCATAGATCTAATCCCTGGATCTACATTGCCAAATAAAGCAGCCTACAAGCTCACCCCAGACCAGAATGCAGAAATGGCAAGGCAGAATGAAGAGTTTATTGAATCAGGACTGATTGGAAAGAGTCTAAGCCCATGTGCAGTACCGACAGTCCTTGTACCCAAGAAGGAAGGCACTTGGAGGCTTTGTACATACTCAAGAGTCATCAACAAGATAACCATAAGGTATAGGTTCCCAATCCCTAGAATAGAGGACTTACTTGATTTCTTAGGGACTACCAAGTATTTTACAAAAATGGATCTAAAAAGTGGATACCATCATATTAGAATAAGGCCAGGGGATGAATAGAAGACAACTTTTAAAACTAATGAAGGGTTGTATGAATGGAAAGTCATGCCATTTGGGTTGTCCAATTCCCCTAGTGCCTTTATGAGGTTAATGAATGAAGTTTTGATGGAATTCATAGGAAATTTTGTCATAGTATATCTAGATGATATCTTAATCTTCAGTCACACAAGGGAAGAGAACCTCAAACACATAGATATGGTTCTCAAGAGGTTACATGAAGAGAAACTAATGATGAATTTGGATAAGTGTTTGTTGATGCAGGAGGAGATCATCTACTTGGGTTTTGTAATCTCACAAGGTGAGTTGAAAATGGACCAAGAGAAGGTAAGTGCTATACTGTCTTGGCCTACACCTAGAACTATGAATGATGTCTGAATTTTCAATGGGTTAGCAACTTTTTATAGGAAGTTCATAAGAGGATTTAGTCATGTTTGTGCACCCATGCTTGACACCATAAAGGGAGGACAAAAGTGCAGGTTCAGTTGGACCAAAGAGGCAGATGATTCATTTGAGACATTGAAGAAGAAGGTTGCAGAAAAACTAGTCCTTGCCTTACCATATTTCAATAATATATTTTAGGTGGAATGTGATGCAAGACACATGGCTATTGGAGCAGTGCTCAGTTGGGAAGGAAGGCCTATTGCTTTTTTTAGTGAAAAGCTAAATGATGCTAAGAAAAGATACTCATCTTATGAATTGGAGATGTATGCTCTAGTACAACCTTTGAAGAAGTTGAGGCATTATTTATTGCCTAAGGAGTTTATAGTTTTTACTTATAATCAGGCACTCAGTTTCATAAATAGCTAAGAGAAGCTAAACCACTGACACATGAAATGGGTAGAGATGCTGCAAGCCTTCACATTCACCCTCAAACACAAGAAGGGACTTAAGAACAAAGTTGCAGATGCTTTAAGCAGGAGGGTCTTAACTGTCAACCAAATTAAGATGGAAAGTGTTGGAATTGATTCCTTGAAGAGTATGTATGTTGTTGATGAAGACTTTGGAGAAATCTACAAGGTATTTGAAACTTTTGGTTACCAGTATCATATTGAGTTTTCTGAGTTTCCGATTCAAGATGGATTGTTGTTCAAAGGAGTGCAGTTGTGTATTCCTAACTATTCCATGAGGTTGAATATTTTTAGGGAAAAACATTGTGGAGCCATGGCAGGTCATTTTGGCCTTGACAAGATCCTAGACCTTGTGAAGAGACATTATTTTTAGCCTAAGTTATAGGCAGATGTGAGAAATTTTGTGGAGACATGTGTCATATGTCAGAAAGCCAAGGGGAAGTCTACAAATGTAGGTTTGTATCAGCCTTTACCCACTCCTTCTAGGCCATGGGAGAGCATAAGTATGGACTTTGTGTTGGCTCTACCTAGAACAAGGAGAGGATTTGATAGTGTTTTTGTAGTGGTGGATAGGTTTAGTAAAATGGCTCATTTCTTGCCATGTAAGACTTCTTGTGATGCATCATATGTTGTAGACCTACTCTTCAAAGAGATAGTTTGGATACATGGATTGTCCCTAAACATTGTTTCATACAGAGATGTGAAATTCATAGTTTACTTTTGGAGGACTCTTTGGAAGAAGTTGGGGACTAACCTAGCTTTCTCATCAGCCTACCATCCTCAAATGGATGGGAAAACTAAAGTTGTCAATAGGTCATTGGGAAACCTATTAAGGTGTTTGACAAGGAAACATGGAGAGAAGTGGGATAACACTTTGTCATAGGCAAAATTCTCATATAATGACACCATAAATAGGAGTACTGGTAAATATCCTTTCCAGATTGTTTATGGCATCCACCCAAGGGGAGTGTTGAAGTTAAGAGATTTATCCAAAGAAGAAGCCATTAGTGCAGATGGTGAAACTTTTGCATCAACCATAAAAGAGGTGCATGAACAAGTCAAGTCTCATCTCCAACAATCTGCAGTGAAGTATAAGGTTCATGCTGATAAGAAGAAGAGAGATGTACAATTTAATGTTGGGGATTTAGTATGGGTACATATGAAGAAGGAGAGACTCCCAAAAGCCAAATACACCAAACTCATGGAGAGGAAGATTGGACCATGTCAGATATTGAAGAAGTGTGGACAGAATGCCTATGAGATCCAACTTCCTCATGATCTTGGATTATCACCCATTTTTAATATGTGTGATCTTACACTTTTCAAAGGTGATGATAATGAAGAAGAAGAACCAATGCAGGTTGTAGCAAACAATAACATTCCAAGGTAGGAATCACCTAAGTTGAGCAAAGTGTTAGAAACTAGAGTCACAAAGAAGACAAGGAACAAGGAGTACATTGAGTACTTGGTGGCTTGGCAAGACAAACCAAACTCTAAGGCAATTTGGATGACAAGTGAGCAAATATCTAATCATGGTGCAAATTTACAAACTCTGATCTCAAGTGGGCTTGAGATCTCTTCTCACGGGGAGTATGGTGTAGGAGCATCTCATCAAAAAGCTATTCATGACCCTAAGGATGAAGACTAGGATTATTAGGGTGTCTTAGTGTGTTTTGTGATTCATGTATGCAATAAACCCCACCATGTAAGCCCATGTCACCAATTAGGCAATGTGGTAAAAAGGGGTAATAGATGGTCTAGATTTGTGTTTGATAGGTTTTAGACATGTTTTATGTGTGTTTGGTTGGTCCATGTATTTGGATCCCAAACTTAGAGTGTATGACAACTTTTTGTGCAAAATTGCAAAAATGCAACTTTTGTAGAATGCAACTTTTGGTGCAAAAGTGCAACTTTTTGTAAATCGGTTGGGGGAAGCCTTTCAAGGGCTCCAACCTACTCCAAATTTAGTGGGAAACCATTGGAGATTTGTATAATACTTGTGGGAATTATTCCCAAGGTTGTTTATGTTGGATTTGGAGTTTGAGAATCAATAATATACAAAATACTACAGTTTTCCCTGAAATTTCGTGTTTGCAAGAATTGTACGTGTCTGTATGGATTGATTGGAACCCCACCATCCATAGAATAGATAGGGAGATGCAATATATTTCTTTTGGTGGAGGTATGAGGCCTTGACTATTCCGGAGTAGAAAGAACCCTCCATTCTTCTGACTGTAACTCGGAAATTGAGGGTTTGGAGAGAGTTTTGAACAAAAATGGCCTTATCTTGCACTCCAGTCCATTAGATGACTCTTCCTTTGGAGGGATGCAAGATAAACCTCTATAATTTATTGTTTTCATGGTTTTTAGCCAGGGAAACTTTGTTGTGTGGAGAAAAGAGCAAGATTAGGTAGGCATTTCTATGTGACTACCTAGGACAAGTTTTAGGACAGTCATCATAAGTTGTCATAGTAGTGGATTCCAGGTGTGTAACCATAGAATTAGATATTTCTAACTACCCTCCACATTCCCATAGAGTTGATTTTCCATTTGGTGTACCGGTAAAGGTAGTTGCTTTGGAAAATAGGGCTAATTACCCTTATTAGGTCTCTTAGCCTCTGAAGGGATCATACCTTGTATCTATAGTTCTAGCCAAACCTTTTGAGGGATCAATAAAAATTCAAAAAGGTTGTCTGAAATGCTAAATTGCTTGTATGGGTGTGTGGAAAATTTTTGAGTTAAGGTCCATTCTATTGTCAAATAGGGCTACAAGCCGAGGGGGTAGGTTTACAAAGGAGGTATAAGGAATTGGTGCCCTAAACCAAAACTAGTGCTTGAAAGAGTCTTTATATGAATTTGTTGGCCAAATTCAAAATCCCAAGGAGTAGGGGTCACGAGTAAAGCATGTTTGAGGAGTTGAAGCCTTTTACTCATCTTGAGTAGGCCTAAGCATAGTGAATGTGTGTGTAGTTTCATCCAAGGTGTAGAGTCCTTCCTTGCAGGACCCTTGTGAGTAGTTGAAGGGTCAGTAGCCTAATCTGATTTGGGCTTGTTATTAGGAGTTTGGGTAGGCCTCTACATCAACAACACTGCTAGAGCTTGTATACTTGGATGTTTTTGGGCCTACTGAGGTAACCTCTATTGGAGGAGCTAACTATTTTGTCACCTTTCTTGATGATTGTACAAGGAAAGTATGGACATACATGCTCTCTAAGAAATCTAAAGTTTTTTCAAAATTTAAAATTTTCAAGTCTTTAGTTCAAAATCAGATTGGGCATAAGATTAAGTGTCTACAAATAGATAATGGTGGAGAATTATGTTCACAACAATTTGATGGTTTTTGTGCTAATAATGGGATTAGAAGAATTAAGGTTGCTTCTTTCACTCCTCAAGAAAATGGTGTAGTGATGCAGAGTGGGAAACACGAAGATAAGAGGACCCAATACACCCTTCTTTGTCAAATCAAGGCTTATTACAACCCCCAACTAGAGTTCTACACACATACCAATGTAATCAATCAACCACAACACTTCCTAAGGAGGTGTTGTTCTAAAAAATGAGAAACCCAAGTTCACCTGCAATCTATCTATAAAATAGCTAACTTCATACAATGAATAACTTCAGGACTTGGACATCATAACAAGGATATGAATCCTTCTACTCGTCAGGCTCTGCAAAACCTAGGTGGGTGTACCTTTGATGCATTGAATCAGACCCATTACATACATGACAGCATCAACCAAAGAAGATAGATCTCATAAGGCTTAACAACTAGGAGGTTACTGCAGACGGGCTAGATTTGCATTGACATCTCAACTAAGTTGAAGCATGAGATAGGTGGAACAAACTAAACCTACAAACATAAAAGTAAATGGATATTTGATTTTAAAAAATCTATGAGAACCCCCAGAATTTGCAAGACCAGTGCCTTATCCAAGGGCATGGAGTCATACATCAAACTGTAAATGAAAACCTCCATTGCAAATCCACCTTCATCATTAAATATCCCTGCATTAATGCCTTACAAAAATGCATTACTCGGCTCACTCACAAAATCATCAAATCTTGAAAATATATCCCATTATCTATGATTGATTACAGAGTCTAAATTCTTCCTTGAAGAATACTTGCAAACAATCACAAATATCTCCTTGAGATGACAAACTCCAGCCTCCTTGAGGACTTAATTTGTAACAAAGAAATATACATTCAGAGACAACTTTGTGTGAATTTATGGATGCCTTACATACATACAAATCTGCAACAAGAAACACCTACATCAAGAAAATATATTCCATTACTTGAAAAAAGACATTATATTACAAACTTGGAAAAACTCAGAATTTGGAAACCAAGATTAAGGAGCCTTGCTCACAAAAATCTGGAACCCTTACAATGAGAAGGAATTCAGAATAAATAGGAAGAGAAGAAAATCAGATTTCATCTCTGACAATGGAAACTGCCAAGTCTTCTGCATTAACCACCCACACACATGGGTTGCAGAAAATCTTATCTTTCTAACTAAAAAATAAATTATGAGATACCAAGGTAACTACCCCAAAAATATTTGTTGTGGGTTACACTTGACTGCAGAAATGGATTCCAAGGATCGAGAGCTTTCCAACGATATATAATATGTCTATATTGGGGCAAAAATTAACCCTTGGGCAAATTAACCTCTCAGGCCCTTCCAACCAACCAGTCATTAATTACTCTTTTTTCACTATAGTCTGAAACTATATTTTAAACTTTGAACTTCTCATGTAGATCTCTACCACATGTCACCTCTGGATTGGCTCGTGAGTCCCTCTATGCGCCACTTGTCTTGCCACCTGAGCAAGGCCAGACCTACCCTCTGACCTAGGCCCGCCTTGTCACCATGTCGCGATGGTTAATCGATGAGCGGTTTCCCATCACGGTATAGTGATGGTCATTCAATCATCGATGGACCTGCTCACTCTTTAATCTCACCTAGGACGCTCTCCTGCTAGGTCCCACCACTTGGTCGCCAAGTCACGCTGATAGCCATCGAGATACTTTCCATCACAACATAGCAACCACCATCGGATCATCCGTCTGACTATCAGATCTTCCTTGACTTGCCCACTCATTAATTTGCCTAGTCTACTCTCTTCTAGTGGTCCCACCACGTGTCACTTCCTGGTTCGCCCTTGGATCCACCTACTCACCACTTGAATCTGCCATTGGAATTGGGCCTGCCTTGGTTATTCTTCTGCACTCTACCACATGGCACATCCTGATTCGTTATGAGTCCACTTGGACAACCACCTCAATTGCCACCTTTCCAGTTGCTATGTTGTGGGGGATAACTATCAAGAATATTCATCTTGCAGTATAGCAACGGTCATTGATTTGCGTTCAACCTGCTCGATCCTTAACACCTGAGCCGCTCACCCTTTTGGGCACGTGCTTTGTCGCCCAGTTGTAGGGATAACTGGCGAGCTTCTTTCCATCGCAGTATAGCGACCACCATTGGATCTTTCGCATCACCATCTGATCTGCCTTCATCTTCCCAACCTTTACCCTAGCTGATCTACTCCCTTCTGCCACATGTCAGTCACTGGTTCGCTCATGAGATCCGCCTGGGCACCACCTGTCAGTTGCGTGACAGCCACTTCACCATCGCCGGACCCACCACTTGGACCTGGGCTCGCTGTTTCACTTTGGTTTGTTCAGCATCAATCTTTTGGCCAAACTTCCTCCCTCAGTGAACCATTCACATGTCTCATCGAACCTGCAGTTTCATCGATACCCCTATTTCATTGACAAGACCAGCTCTGATTTCTTCAATGTGATCTATGTCAATGGAATTGAGCCTTCTATGAAATCTTTAAGAGAGCCATCGCGGCCAAGGTTTGTTCGACATTCATTTTGATGACATGCCACCTATTCTGCCGTGTCATCACCACTGGACCTTCCACCTCTTCTGTTGTGTGTCACCATGTGGCACCTTGTGATTTCCTCAGAGTCCACCTTGGCACCACCTGACCTGCCATGTCTACACCATCAGACCCGTCTTTCTCACGGGCACCACCTCTTGGTCTTGGCCCACCACCTCACCTGCCAATGGACCGCCACCTCACCAGTCACCAAGTCGCGATGATATCTAGCGAGTAGTTAACCATCACAACATAGTGACAGCCATTGGATCTCTGTGATCTGCGTCCGATTTGCCCAACCTTTAGCCTCCTCTTTGCCAGCCTATCAAAAAATTTGGGCACCTTGAGATGTGCACGTATGCGAGGGGCCCACCACTTCCTTAATCGGCCACTTGCCAAAAGCCTGTAAGCTTTGACACTAAGGATGCATGCAGCCTTGCTTTTAAATATTAAAACTCTCCCCCCGCCACCAATGTGGGATAAATAGTTCTTCATGCCTGGCGACTGAAACTTCTTGGAAGTTTCAAAACCCTTACTCTGTCTGCAGCCACGTGACCCCATCTAGCTCACAACAAGGAAGATTTTGGTTCTACACTTGCCAATTGCCTTTGTTTGGATTTTCTTCCGTTGATCAGATTTGCTGAGAATTTCATGGCCCACATGACAGGCACGTGAGGGAAGGGTACTAGTTTCATTTTACCCCTCTTTTGAAATGGACCTCAAGAATTAACTCATTTTTTTATGAGTTCCAACAATGACTCTGACTGGGGATGGTTGATTGCAAGATCAACACAAGAATTCAAAATCTTTGGTAGAGCAAACCACCCAAAAACAGAAAAAAGACATCTCTCTTCTTCTCAAAAATAGGGGCTCCTTATTGAAAACCACACAACTGAAGCAAAGCAACTGTACAATATAGAAATTATTTATAAATTGGCCCTGGGCCATCAAAGCTGAAGCCAACTCTTTCCCTTATCAAAAATCTAATTCTTATCACTTGGTAATGTAAACGATTTGAAGCAAACACTGATCATCAGAGAGGTGTTTGTTTTGTGACACACATCTTTCAACATGCTTTTCCAGTCAGCATTATATGCACACTCATCATGAAAATAATTTTGGACCTTACTTTCATGATCAACCACTAAAACATACCCATTCTTTTTGTCATCTACTACATGCAATAAATCAACATCTTTAATATCCCACTCTTGAAAAAATGAATATACCTCTGGATCAAACATATAATCTAAAATAAGATTTGAACATTCACTCATCTTTGCATGAAAAACTTCAAGATGGGGTTCAAACATACTAGAAGGCAACTCGTTACAAAAATCTTCATCCTAACACATGTTACTACTACATGGAATGATATCAGCCCCATGAATGGGTTCATCTTTTACAACATCTGGCATATCCAACATCTCTTCATACAAGGGGTTAGAAATAAAATGCAAACCCCTTTTTTGAATATTATGGCAACGCCACGGCTAGTTATAATCTGTATCAACATCAAATAAACCATTAGAAATTTGTCTACTGCAAACATCATCTATTATGTTATCGTGATCATCTTCATCTAAAAAGGAAGAAACAAAATCTAAAATAAAGTTGTCTTCAATATCCCATGTGTCACAATCACAAGGATTGACACTATGACCATCATTTTCATTGGAATCATCTTGGCAAGGAATATCAGCATGTATATCAAGGTAACAATGAACTTCAACAGTTTCATCATTACTGCTAGCATATGAGCAATTATCCACATCTTCACAAGCAATAAGCTCTTCATCAGCATATGCATAAATATTTTCAGGATTATGCACATCAATATTTATGTCAACAAAAGAGTTACTACTGTCTTCAGCTGTATCTTCATGACTGTGGTTCTCACATTCTTTTGTTGATAATTCCTTGTCATAAGACTTCTCTTCAGCCTTTGCTGAAACATGGTGAGTATTTGCAGTTTACTTCATGGCATAATTAATTTATGCATTCAGTTGTTCAATCCTTTCAAGAAGAGTTGCACGAAGCCGTTCAATGTGACAATCTTTATAAATTTGTTCATCAATGTGGGCTGTATTTTTATTGCAATCATGTGTACCATTAAATCTTCTAAATTAATTTTGTGCTCAACTTTCATATCAAAAAGATCATCAACATGATTACAAGAAGTGAAATCTGAAAATACTCTCACTTCATCTTCAACACAATTGGCATTACCCATATCTATATGAGGATCAACCATTGTTTGCATCAAACAACTCTAATTTTCACTTGGAATTAAATTATTGGTGTTGCCAGGACAAGTATGAATACCAAAGCTCTGAACATTGCTTCTCACTTCACACTTAATTACAACATTACAATCATTATGATAGTGGAAACCAATAGATAAAAATCCTTTAGGAATACCATATTTTAAGTTTTTCTCTATGTCCATGGCTGTCACAAAAGCTTGATGTAATGTCATTGGCTCTTTATCCCTCAACCTATAACTCATCTTACTTCCAAATGCATCTAAATAAATTACTAAAGACAGTTCATCATTTAGTCTATACCCTTGTGGGATCTTAGCCAGTGCTTTGGAAAATCTGACATTGAAGGTTGGCACTAATTCACCTTCCTCAACTCTAATCTCCATCAACTTCCTCAGCATATCATTAAAGTTCATTCTCTCAGCAAATTGCTCGAGAAAAGATGAAACTAATTCTTCCCATGAGGGAATAGAAGCTTCCTACAAAAATGAAAACCAAATCTTGGCATCCCCTTTCAAGCTCTGCACAAACAACTTCATGCAAATATCCTCATGGTAGATATCATAGTCATTCATTAAATCAACAAAGTTTTGCACAAACATTCTTGCTGATTGTTTGTGGTCCCCATTAAACAATGGCAAGTGATTCCTAATGTTACTTGGAAACTGATTCGGGTAACTAGGTATGCCATCAAAACAAAATGGCACATAACCTTTAATAGAGAAATTTCTACAACAATCCATTACTAGCTGCGACCTTGCTTAAATACATTCACTGCTTTCAACCAATAAGAATTATTGTAGTTAGAGTCTATCTTCTCTATTATTCAAAATACGTCAACCATGCTTTTAAGCTATTAGGAGCATGCAACCTAACTTATTCCTTTTCCTTCTTAGTGTTGAAACTCACTTGGTAAGGAACAATTTTTCTTACAACCTTTAATACCAATTTTGGCTAATACCTAGATATTGCAGCTATTGTTTTGATCTTTGGTGAGATCTTTCTCAGACCTTCTAACATTGTACATTGATCTTCATACAGAGTCGCCACCTCCTTCACAAAGGAAAGTATCTTCAACAAACTTCATAGTTTCCCCAACAGAGTCACTATTTTTGTTGTTCTCAAAAATTAGAAACCCAAGTTCACCAGCAATCTATCTATGTAATAGCCAACTTCATACAATGAAGAACTTCAGGACTTGGAAAACATAACAAGGATATGAATCCTTCTACTCTTCAGGCTCTGTAAAACCTAGGTGGGTGTATGTTTGATGCATTGAATCAGACCCATATCACACATGATAGCATCAACCAAAGTAGATAGATCTTATAAGGCTTAAAAACTAGGAGGCTACTGCAGATGGGCTAGATTTACATTGACATCTCAACTAAGTTGAAGCATGAGATAGGTGGAACAAACTAAACCTACAAACATAAAATTAAATGGATATTTGATTTTAAAAAATCTTTGAGAACCCCCAGAATCTGCAAGACCTGTGCCTTATCCAAGGGCATGGAGTCATACGTCAAATTGTAAATGAAAACCTCCATTGCAAATCCACCTTCATAATTAAATATCCCTGCATTAATGCCTTACAAAAATGCATTACTCAGGTCACTCACAAAATCATTAAATCTTGAAAATATATCCCATTATCTATGATTGATTACAGAGTTTAAAGTATTCCTTGAAGAATACCTGCAAACAATCACAACAATCTCCTTGAGATGACAAACTCCAGCGTCCTTGAGGACTTAATTTGTAACAAAGAAATATACATTCAGAGACAACTTTGTGTGAATTTATGCATGCCTTACATACATACAAATCTGCAACAAGAAACACCTACAGCAAGAAAATATATTCCGTTACTTGAAAAAATACATTATATTACAAACTTGGAAAAACTCAGAATTTGGAAACCAAGATTAAGGAGCCTTGCTCACAAAATTTTGGAACCCTTACAATGAGAAGAAATTTAGAATTAATAGGAAGAGAAGAAAATCTGATTTCATCTCTGACAATGGAAACTACCATATCTTCTGCATTAACCGCCCACACACTTGGCCTGCAGAAAATCTTATCTTTTTGACTAAAAAATAAATTTTGAGATCCCAAGGTAACTACCCCAAAAATATTTATTGTGGGTTACACTTGATTGTAGATATGAATTTCTTGAATCGGAGAGATTTCCAATGATATATAATATGTCTATATTTGGGCAAAAATTAACCCTCAGGCGAATTAACCTCTTAGGCCCTTCCAACCAACCAATCATTAATTTCTCTTTTTTCACTATAGTTTGAAACTATATTTTAAACTTTGAACTTCCCGCGTAGATCTCTACTACATGTCACCTCTGGATTGGCTCATGAGTCCCTCTATGCGCCACTTGTCCTGCCACCTGAGCAAGGTCGGATCTACCCTCTGACCTGGGCCCGCTTTATCGCCATGTCGTGATGGTTAACCAACGAGCGGTTTCCCATCGTGGTATAGCGACGACCATTCGATCACCGATGGACCTACTCGCTCTTTAATCTCACCTAGGTTGCTCTCATGCCGGGTCCCACCACTTGGTCACCAAGTTGCGCTGATAGCCATCGAGCTACTTTCCATCGCAACATAGTGACCACCGTTAGATCATCCATCTGACTGTTAGATCTTCCTTGACTTGCCCACCCATTAATTCGCCTGAGCCAATCTCTCTTCTAACGGGCCCACCACGTGTCACTTTATGGTTCACCCTTGGATCCACCTACTCGCCACCGGAATTGGGCCTGCCTTGGTTCTTCTTTTGCGCTCTACCATGTGGCACATCCTGATTCATTCTGAGCCCACTTGGATGACCACATCAACTGCCACCTCGCCAGTCACTATGTCACGGGGGATAACTATTGAGCATCTTCATCTTGTAGTATAGTGATGGTCATTGATCTAGTTTCAACCTACTCGATCCTTAACACCTAAGCCACTCACCCTTTTTGGTACATGCTTTGTCGCCAAGTCATGGGGATAACTGGCGAGCTTCTTTCCATCGCGTTATAGTGACCACTGTTGGATCTTTCGCATCACCGTCCAATCTGCCTTGATCTGCCCAACCTTTACCTTGCCTGATCTATTCCCTTCTGCCGCGTGTCACCACGTGTCAATCACTGGTTGTCTCATGAGATACGCCTAGGCACCACCTGTCTTCTACGTGAATGCCACTTTACCATCGTCAGACCCACCACTTGGACTTGGGCCCGTCATTTCACTTTGGTTTGTTTGGCATCAGTCTTTCGGCCAAACTTCCTCTCTCAGTTAACTGTTCACATGTCTCATCAAACCTGCAGTTTCATCGATACCCCTATTTCATCGGTGGGACCAGCTCTGATTTCTTCGATGTGCTCTATGTCGATGGAACTGAGCCTTCAGCGAAACCCTTTAGAGATCCATCGCGGCCAAGGTTTGTTCAACATTCATTTTGATGACATGCCACCTATTCTGCTGCGTCATCACCGCTAGACCTTCTACCTCTTCTATTGTGTGTCACCACGTAGCACCTTGTGATTTCCTCAGAGTCCACCTTGGCGCCACCTGACCTGCTATGTCTGCACCATTAGATTCATCTTTCTCATGGGCCCCACCGCTTGGTCTTGGGCCCGCCACCTCACCAACCACTGGACCGCCACCTCACCAGTCGCCAAGTCATGATGATATCTGGCGAGTAGTTAACCATCATGACATAGCAACAACTATTGGATCTCTGTGATCTACGTCCGATCTGCCCGACCTTTAGCCTCCTCTTTGCTAGCTAGTCGCAAAATTTGGATGCCTTGAGATGCGCACGCATGCGGGGGGGCCACCACTTCCTTAATCAACCACTTGCCAAAATATTGTAAGCTTTGACTCTAAGGATGCATGCGGCCTTGCTTTTAAATATTAGAATTCTCCTCCCCGCCACCAATGTGGGATAAATAGTTCTTCATGCCTGGCGACTGAAACTGCTTGGAAGTTTCAAAACCCTTACTCTATCTGCAACCACGCGACCCCATCTAGCTCACGTCATGGAAGATTTTGGTTCTACACTTGCCTATTTCCTTTTCTTAGATTTTCTTCCATTGATCGGATTTGCTGAGAATTTCATGGCCCACATGATAGGCATGCGAGGGAAGGGTATTGGCTTCATTTTGTCCCTTTTTTGAAATGGACCTCAAGAATTAACTCAAATTTTTATGAGTTCCAACAGGAGGATTTAGGCTATTTGACAATCAAGGTGACTCACCCTATGCCTTTCACCCAATTTTGGTGACTTCCTACTACACCCCGGTCAAGGAACCCCAAAAAGGCCTATTCCTTGTAGCCCTTTTTGACCAGTATTTCTCTACTAATTCCAATTTTCCTCAAAGAATCCTAGGAAAAAATTACATTTTAGAGTACCCTTTTGGGGCTTAAATTCAATTCCAAAAAAAGAGTTATGACCCTGCTCTAGCACCCCCAAGAACCTACTGGGTTTACAGACCTAATAGGCCTAATTAGGCCTGTTTTACAAAAAAACTACTTAAGAATGGGGTTGCAGAACCTAACTCACTCCTTGGGAATGATCCTTAAGTATCTAATGAACCAAAACCACCCTTAGACCAGTTCCCAAACTATCCTTAGGTGAATGTTCTCTCATTCCTCCTCAAGGCTAGGCTAAACACATGGTTTTGTTTAACCTAGAGTATGGTGGAAACCACACCAAAAATCACTCCTAGATTCCACCCTTTTGGAATTATAATATACACCCCCTCAAATTGCATTTCTCAAATGGCTGATGAGTTCCTCAATAGGATCTGCAAGTTAGGGCCATTTTGTTGGTGAAACCCTATGAACCAGATTTCTGAGTGATAGTTTTTAGAAAACTGTCCACAACTTGCTCCAAACTCCACCAATTCGAGTCAGAAAACTTGCATTCAAACCTACACTCACACCACAATCCAACTAATTCAAAATTTCATACCAACCAATGCTCTGTCAGATCGTACATTACGGAAAACCAGTGGAAATGGGTAAAATATGAGTTTTTTTTGTTTATTCAAACCACCAACTTCTTACTTCCATCATCGAACCCACTCATAGATGATCTCAAAGGAACAAATAGGCCTTCCCCCAATGGCTACAACTGATTTTCAACTAGTTAGAACCATTGGAACTTCTTTGCCAATCGATGGGGAAATGTTGCTTAGCAACTTTTGCAACTTTTTACATCCTTTGACAACTTTTCAAATTTGACATTCCAAAGTCCCTAATGGACTTGTAGAACAATCCTAAGCCTAAGAAAACTTAGGAAAGATTAACAACATACCTCCTACCCTAGATGAACCCATGGTCAGAGTTGGTCACTGGGTTTATAAATGACCTAGAGCCAACTGACCTTATAAGAGGTTATTTATTACATTCATAGGTTCCAAAGATCCACACTGATTCAAAACACCATCCTAGGGTGTAAGACCACCTACCAACACACAAACAACAAACACACTCCAAAACCAAGAGGTTCCCTGCACCATGCAGCCGAGAGGATGAATAGGACAATCCTTGAAAAGGCACGATGTATGTTATCAAATGCAGGTCTAGGTAAGGATTTCTGGGCAGAAGCTTGCAACACAACTATATATTTGATCAACCGAAGTCCCTCATCTAAATTAGACTTTGGTATTTCGAAAGAGGAATGGCAAGAGAAGAGGATTTCATACTTGCATCTTCACATGTTTGGATGTGAAGCCTTCTCGCATATACCCAAGGAGAAATGAACCAAACTGGATCCCAAGTCGCAGAAGTGTATTTTCGTTGGGTATGGCGAAGAGAAATTTGGTTTCAGGTTGTGGGATCTGGTTCATAGAAAAATTAGTCACAGTAGGGATGTAATTTTTCATGAGACTTCTTTCCCTGGGCTACAAGGTTCAAATAAATCAGATAAAGAGTATGTTCCCTTGTCTCTTTTTCAAAATTCTTCTTCTTCTACCGGTGTTCTACCTCATATCTCTCATCAAGTGGGAGTCCCTATGTCTTCCACCATTATTGAATTCAATTCTCAGTCTTCTGATCATGATGAAGAAGAGAGTGTTTACAATGGTTGCTCTTTGTTTAATTTTGCAATAGCACACTGTGGTCAAAATCAAATACAATGTGAACCTGGGGGTTTGCAAAACAGAGCACGTCTTCCCTCAGAATCACCATAGCTTAGCACTCATGTTGCTAAACATGTCCTCTCACTGCCTATAACACTACCTACATGGGTGGAGGAACATCACTATGCTGCTGCCCTCTCCAAGCACATTGGCTCACATAATCACCGGCATGGTGGTCTATCACAGCAAGATAGGCGGTCACATAAGGTTGGGAACTCACCACTACTCGCTGGGCATTCTCCACAACTCATTGATTGGTTGTCACACCTGCCCTGATATTCCCCTTCTACAGGCTCACCAACGAGGCAATCCATTACACATGACATGGATCATACCACACACTCCAACCCGACAACAGAAGGAAGACACCGACAGGATGAGGTTTCTATCAACAGACCTGACAACACACCCTCACTCAAACTGCCCTCTCACGCCTCTCCTATGGGTTCATAGCCTGGGCGCAATTCATATGTCGTGGAAGCTAGTTTCGTGGTAGACCACTCACGTGGTCTCAACAATGGAAAAATAATTATATCTGCTACGCTCTCAAATGGAAAAATAGAGGCAAAATGTCTTATTACTAAGGTATCTCAAAATGGACCAGTGTCTTCAAGCCATTATGCTGGACAAACCACTCTAGAATGTGGTGTTAATAATTAGCAACATAGGTCTAAAAGAGAGCATCGACTTCCCCCAAAATTTATAGATTATGAGATGTTATTCTGTGAAGAAGTTGAGCCCACTTGGTTAATCTTTGATCAAACAAAGCCTACAACATATAAAGAAGCTTGTAAAACTGCAGACTGTGATAAATGACACACTTAAATGTGCGAAGAAATGGACACACTATTGCAAAATCAGACATGGGATTTGGTGCCACTTCCGCCTGATAGAAAGGCATTACGTAATAAGTGGGTGTATAAATTGAAAGATGAAGCTGGTGGTCGGAAACAATTTCGAGCAAGACTAGTTATCAAGGGATACGCTCAGCAGCAAGACCTCGATTTTAAAGAAATTTTCTCGCCAGTAGTCAAAATGAATACCATTTTAGCAGTATTGGGATTAGTTGCAGCCTGGGATCTTGAGCTGGAACAATTGGATGTGAAGACGACATTTCTCCATGGCAACCTTATTGAGGAATTATGTATGCATCAGCCTGAAGGATTTATTAAAAAGGGTCAGGAACATCTCTATTGCAGATTGAAACGGAGTTTGCATGGGCTTAAGCAAGCCCCACAACAGTGGTATCTCAAATTTGACAAGTTTATGATTGATCACAAGTTTACTTGTTGTGAGTCTGATCCTTGTATCTATTTTAAAAGGCTTCCTAATGGAGAATTTGTCATTTTTCTTCTTTATATGGATGATATGCTAGTGGCCGACACAAGCATGAAGCTAGTTTGTGAGCTTAAAAATCACTTAGCTAACGAGTTTTCTATGAAAGATTTAGGGACAACAAAGAAAATTCTTGGGATGACCATTTTTTGAGATAGGAAAAAGAGAGACTCAAACTATCTCAACAAGACTACATTAAAAAAGTATTGGACAACTTTGGTATGGTGGATGCTAAGTTTGTATGCGTCCCCTTAGACTCTCATTTTCAGTTGTCTTCTTAATTGTGTCCAACAAGAAGATAAGGAGTTTATGGATAAAATTCCATACAAATTTGTAGTTGGAAGTCTTATGTACGCTATGGTGTCTACTCGTCCGAATATTGCTCATGTTATGGGAGTGGTGAGCAGATTTATGGCTAATCCGGGAAAACCACATTGGGAGGTGGTCAAGTATATTTTGCGATAACTTAAGGGTACTTCAGACCTTTGCTAATGTTTTGGGAAGGGCAAGGCACACTTGCAAGGGTTTCCTAGTTTTGATTTTGCCAAAGATTTAGACAAAAGGAAGTCTACTTCAGGTTATGCTTTCACATTTGCTGGGGCAACAATTAGTTGGGCTTCTAAATTATAGCATACAATTGCTCAATCAATTGTTGAGGCTGAATAAATAGCTCTTTCTGAGGGAGCAAAGGAGATGGTATGGCTGCAACTCTTGTTCAACAAGTTGGGTTTGAAGCAATTAGATTTTGCCTTGTTTTGTGATAATAGTAGTGCCATCTTTATGACTAAGCATTAAACATCTCAGCCTCAGTCAAAACATGTTGATGTTCCTAGTCATTATGTTCATCACATGGTCGAAGAAGGCAAGTTTCATGTAGATAAAATTCACACCGAGGAGAACCCAATTGATGTGCTCACTAAAGTTGTTAAGTGGTAGAAGTTCGATTTTTGTCGAGCTTCTCTCGACCTTTCCAATATCTGATAGCAGGACTGAGTGGGGGAATCTACTTGTTGCAGCAGTTCATTGGCCTTCAAGTGGGAGGTTGTTGGAAGTGAATTCCAATGGACTCCTTCCACTTTGCTGCCAAAACCTTTAGCTCTTCATCTTTTGTTTGTAAATCTCTTTAAGAGCTATTTGAATATCATTATTGTACATATTCTGAAGCTACTTGCAGCTGTGTATGTACAAACTAGATTTGGTCATCAATATATTGATTCCCTTGCTTTAAGTGTGGACGTAGACAATTTGTCAAACCATGATAAATTGTGTATCTCATTTGTCTTTGTCTCTGAATTCATTGTTCAGTTTTTTGCTCTTCTAATTTGCTTTTAAATTCTAAGACCTTTAAACATGGATTGTTGCTACAAGGTTTTATTGGTCGATCACCTTCAAACAAAAATATTTATATTCATGTACTTGTGAAAAAATTTCAAGTTGAGTTACTAAGAATATTTGACATTTTGTACTGCACAGTTCTGGATCATAAGCTTACCAGATAGTGGAAACTTATTATCCTTAAGAGATCTACTTGTTAACATAGCTCTACTCTATGCATGATAGCATCAAATCCATTCAATGGTTACAACTTCTCTTTAAAGTAGGAAATCACATACATGATTTCTTGTTTATCTCATGGTTACTATGGTTTTCTGAAAGGAGTTAGAATAGATGTACTAATATGGAGGATGACCCCCAAAGGCAGTGATTGGAATGTATGGCAGCTAAGGCACCAGAACACACTACCAATAGAATCCATATGATATTCACTTGTTAGGCTTATTTTGATAGAATCATACACCAATAGATGTTTAACATCGCTTAATGACAAAGATTTATTATGGAAGAACTTCAACAGATTAATGACAAAGCTATCCAAAAAAATGTTGAGCTTATGAGAGCTCCTTCTTAGTCTTTTGCTATTGCATCTTGTTTTAGGTCTGATTTTTGTGGTTTTCTATTTTGGGGTGCTCCCCTGTTTCTGTAGCTAGTTAGCAGCTGGTTAGACTCTGTTTTCTATGTTTTATTAGGTGATGGATTTGGGTTTTGGGTCCCTGTAAAACCCATTTATCTTAATCAAAAACATTACTTGTGTCAATGAGAAATATTGTTGCTACTAATATTGGTTATTTTGAGTTGATGATTTTATTCTTGAGAACAACTTTGCATAGAACAGACCTAGTGATTCAAATCTAGAAGAACTGTGAATGCCGCTATTGGTATTTTGAGTTGATGATTTTATTATTGTGATCAACTTTGCATAGGACAATAGTGATTCAAATCTACAAAAATTGTGACTGCCGCTATTTTTAAAATTACTGCTTGAATGGTAATTTAATTGGTTTTTTGAAGAAAGAAGAATTTGTTCAATAAAATCTGATTTGCATCCAACGAATTCCAACCCCTTATGTGAAATATCAATCATAGTATAAGTAATATAAATTTGTAACAAATGTTCCCCAAAACAGGGATAGAGTCGTACTAGAATGGCCAAATAGTGTAGTGCCCCTCCGTATTTCGTCTTTTCTTTTTGTGCATCGTTAGATTACATTGGCATAGCTTAGACTATTTTGTGATGTTTTGGTTAGATGCTTATGGATTTATCTATGTTTTAGATGCTTCTCTATGGATATTAGACATTATATTATGCTTGACATCATGATTATTTGTGGATGATTACATTTCTAGACTATTGTGATGATGGATTGTTCTTTGATGATTGATATATGTGCTCATTTCTATGTGTGTTTCATATTTACTCTATGTTAAATTGATAAGATTGTATCATGTACTAACCATATCTTATGATGATGATGACTATGATAATGCATGATTGGTTGCGAGTGTCTTCTATTGCGTTCGTGATAAGGGAAGATGTCATACCACTCATTTGTGAGCATGATATGACATTGTGATTTCCTTTCACTTGTCTGTTTATTTCATGATATATTATTGTATATGTTGTTGTATATGTGTTAGTGATGACTGGTTTGCAAGTACTAGACATCGACTCCACCTGGCTTCATAGGTCTAAGCGTGTCTTATCCCAATGGAAAGTTGACTGGAGATGACATGAAAACCCATTCTATACTCTAGTTTTAAGTTGACCACCCTTGTCAATTTAGTGTCTTGGTGTGAGTTATTGTTTAGCATCTAGTGATTCCTTGGGTTATCCTATGTTGGATTGCGTGTGTAGTGTTGTGATTATTGATTGGTTTAATTATTAATTAAATCGATTTATATAGTTTAATAATCTTAAATAAAACTAATGGATTAATATAGTTTATAATAATAAACTAAATGAATAGTTGATATAAATATTTAAGTGTTATAGTGTGATTATTATTATTATTTATCCTTTGGTTTTATATTTAGAATAATGATTTAATATCATTATGGTTTATCAAGGATTAATTAGTTAATTATTATTTATTTGATTATTTAATTGTTGGAGCTTTTATTTAATTATGATTTATACCTTATTTGTGGCTTTTGATTTATTATTAGCCCTTGGTTTATTTTATTGGGCTTGGTTTATTATTATTTCATTTGGTTTTAAATTAGTTACTTATGTTTCTTGTTACATGGGTAAATGGAAATAATATATTACTTACCTACCCTTTTATTACTATTGGTTATATTGCTTTGGGGAAAATAAAATATAATATATGGTATGGTAGGCAAATTATATTGTATTTGAGAAAATTTTGATTGGCCGACATTTGCAATGGTTTTGGGTTTGATTTTCTATTTAATTGATTTCCTGTGCATTCACTTGGGTTGGCCTCCAGGAAGGATATTTGCACATTCAGCTGTGGCAAGCAGCTTGGATTTGGATTTGTTTGCTTTGAGATTGTTTGGCTTGGCTGGAGAATTGAATTGCTCTTCATTAGATCTTCTTTTGGCCATAACTTCTATTGTTCTAGGTTGGAGATTTTACCTTGTGTTCTTCACACTTGGTTTTCAAAAGATTGTTTGCTCAGTGTCTGTGATGTTTGCTTGGGCTGGGATAAATGAAGATTTATTTGGATAATAGTATTATACTTTTGAAATAAATTTTATCAGGGGATTGATTTATATCTATATATTGGTTGTCGTTTATTGTTCTTTGTAGATGTTCCAGTGTTTTCTTGTGTATGATTTGTCAAAAGTGCTATACTACTTCTTAAAGGTGCTGAAACAACTAGCGAAGGCACTACAAAACAATGCAAAAGTGCTACTCTGCGGAGTGTATGCATTGTTCTACCTTCTGAGTTAGTTTTGTGGATTTCTGAGCTTTCTGATTTGGTTTTTCGATTGCCCAGAGGTTGTTTCTAATTCCTAAGATGTCCTAGGACTATTTTATTTATTGATCATTGAATGATTGGGCTATATTTGGTTATATGAGATTATTTGTAGTCGGGCTCTGTTGTTATATTTTTATATGCTTGATTTATTACTTTGCCTAAGAGACAACCATGTTGCATATGATGTTGTTGGATTGATTTGACACCTTGGACTAACAGGTCTTGTATTAATGTGAGCTCATGGTTGTGTGGAGAAATTGTATGTTATGGATTTCTTTTGTTGTAACCCTAAGGTCTAGGTGCATGCTAGGGGAAGTGGGCTTCCAAGAGAGTGACTGGGATTGCAAGGGGGTATATATCTAGGTTATCCATGGTCTAGATCGTTGGATATCTCATTTGAAGTTTGATTGTAATCAAGTGATAACTTAATATAATAATTCTTGGGTTTGGGTATCTTAGTTCATCTTAATAAGATAAGAAATGGATGGTGGCCCCTCTGCCTTGCCCATTGGTTATGAACCGGGATATGATTGGGAAGGACTTGGTAAACCAAGTAAGCTAATCTCCCTTACCCCATTAAGGTTGAGATGGCTCTGCATGTGCATCTAGGATGGTCGAGACAGGTCCCAAGTTCCCATTTGTCACATGTGATGACACTCTTTTCCCTACGTGTTGGTCCTATAGCCTTAGTCATGTTTTGATGCATTGCCTCTGAAGGATTTATGTTTGGAGATTTTGTGCTTTGCATCTACGCATTAGTATTGTGTTTTCCTTTGGTTGTTAGGTGTCAACCTAAATCTAGAGCGTGAATGGGATTTTGTGTCATCTCCTAGCACGGGGGGTGGTTCCTTTGGTTCCACATGGTCGGGTGGTTTGATGCCTTCTTCCATTGGAATGTGCTTTGTTGGATTCTCTTGCATGGATGTGGATCTTATATCTCTTCAACTATGGATGGATGCTAGTAGTAGATTAATGTATATGATTTATATGGCATATGTGGGTAAGTTCACAAAGATGGTGGTCAGAAAAGTGGACACCACCCAAAAAAAATGGAAAACAAGCAACGCGTATGCGGTTCTAAAATTTGAATTCACCGCATATGTGCTTAGGTTTGTTGTTCCCAAGCCTAGAGAAGGTAGCGCGTACACGTTGCTTTTAGGAAAATGAGCAGATACACGCTACCTCTAGGAAAATGAATGCGTATGCGCTACTTATAAGAAAATGAATGCGTGTATGTGCTAATAATCCCAAGATAACCGCGTATGCGGTGCCTATCAAAAAAAGTTTTTTTAAAAAAACTGGGTCTTATTTTCCCGTGAATAGCGCGTTTTACTTTGTTTTTCTTCATTTTCTCTCCTAAATCGCGAACGGGGTGCTAGATTTCTCCTCCAGACTATGGATCAAGGTTAGTTTTTGTTTATTTTTGTCTTTCTTTCCTATTTGTTCAATTTGTTTTATATTTTGAATTTAATTTCATTAATTTTGATTAGGTTTTTTCATTTTTTGTTTCAAAAACCAGATTCTTCTAATCCACAACAAGAACAACCAAATGCACCTCCTGAAAACTCACAAGAACAACCAAATGCACCTTCTGAAAACCCACAAGATACACCCCCAATTCCTCCTTTTGATCACACACCCGAAACACAGGAGCAATTAATTAATCAGTTAGAACAAAATACGTCTAAAATCAATAGACTGATTGTTAAATTGAAAACATTCGAACTTGAGCATCATCAATCCATCGCCACTAGCCTAGAAACATTATCTAGTGGTGCCATAGTTGTTTCCACACAAATTACCAAATGGGAAAGCTTTAGGGATAGGTGTCGTCAATTCTATGTCAATGGGCTATCATACGAGGGAGTAAAAAACAAAAATATTAGTAAACAACAAATATGTGCCCTTTTCGTTGATCCCAAAACTGGTCAGTCATTACCTCTTAATGCACAGAGGTTTCCCATACATTGGTGTACCAATGTGCAGATGAAGAATCTTTTTTGGCAGAGGTGGTGGATGGTCTCTGATGATCCACCTTGTAATAATTACGAGGTGCCATTATATTTTTTGAGAAAAGTGCATTGTGAGTTTGTGCTCAATGTGCTCCCAAACTATTTTGACATGAGAGAGTTCCATGGTAGAGGTGGTGGCTCTGCCCAAGATAGACCTGGAGCTCATAGGCGATTACCCATGGAGAGTCGTCGCCCCCTAGCACCCAAACCCAAGGTGCATCAGGTTGTCCCAGTAGAGATGAAAGAGTCGATGGAGCTACAAACTCTTCAAGAAGACACAACATTGACTAGTGCCATCATCCAACATGGGACGTCATTAGCACACCCTATTGTATTGGATGATGAGCCATTAGTTGCTCCAGGTGGCGACATGGAGCCCATCCATCATATGTGTGTTACTTGCTCAGGGATAGATGATGCATTCGGTGCAGATGGATCCTCATTTCATCTATGCATGATTTGCGAGAGTAGATGTCAGGCCCACATAGCTGAGGATTTGGCACTGACATATGAGTTGATGGACATGGTGTTTGCCCATGAGCGACAGACACGTGTGTCGATTTGAATTCATAGCATTTTATTTATCAGTCACTTTAAATTTGTAATTACATAAATGAATTTTCATTTATACATCGATTTAAATTAAGACAAATAATATGCATTTCAGGATGTAGTAGCGGTATCCCATACTCCTCCCCCAATTACTATAGCTGCAACTTCGATGCCTAAGGTATAAATTTTGTAACATGTTAAAATAGAATAGTACACTTTGAATTCAAAAAAATACAAGATATACTAAATATCTTTAATGATTGGTCCAATTTTTGGTTTGTAGGTGTTGATAGGGGACCAAATGTCTCAGATTGATGACATCACGCTCTCAGTGATCAATTTTGGCTTACAAGGCTATACGGTATCATATTTTGTACAACCCTTTTTATGTATTATTTTGATGGAGTATGAAAGTCATTTCATTTTAGATTTTTAAAATTATGTTTAATTTATTATCCATACTAATATCTCATGTTAATTTTGTTTTTTTAGGGTACCCCCTCCACGTCTAGGGCTCGTCCTAAGAAAAAGAATTCCTTGAAGACGCAAAAACGTGGGAACAAGGTAATTGAACACATTTTTAGTTGTACAATTGTTTGAAAATGTTGAAATCAAGTATTAGTTGGGGTTTGTAGATTGATTAGTGTTTTTTGTCTATTTTACATGTACAACGACCATTGAGCTATGTGGATTTGTTGAATGCACCTATTTCGCCCGTGGATCAAGAGAGGGTGGAGGTATGTATCTCTACTTTATTTTCTTGATTTCATGATTATATGCACACGTACATGTGAACTTGTGATATATTATAATCTTATAATTTTTTCATACAGGAAATATCCATACCTATTTCATCAATGGCGAACCCTCCTATGTGCACTGGAGAAGCATCTCAGGATCCGATACACTTTTGTTTGATATGTAAAATTAACTATTTTTAACCTACAATACTTAATCATTATATTAATTGTATTTAATCTTTGAACATTTTTTGTATAGGTAATAGCAACAGTTTCTCCATCGATGGTGATTCATCCTCAGTCCATTGGAGAAGCATCTCAGGCATAGGTACGTCTCTATATTATCTTTTAAGTGTTTTTGATATATTTATGTTAGTACATTGTATTAATTGTACATTTAATCCACAATAGACCCCTTTGTGGTATGGCCATAACGTGGATCCATTTAAGTATGTCTTCAAGAAAACTCCTAAGAGTGATAAGGAGAGGAGAGCGAAGACATTAGCTCCTAGATCAGTTGATGAGGTAATCTACATTTCAATTGCAAAGGAATCATAGTTAAATGCATAGTTATGTTGTTAATTGTGAACTATTTTCTACAAAAGAATTCTAACTTGGCTTTTGAATTGTGGTTTTGCAACCATCTATAGAGCCACGTACTCCATCGAAGAGGCTTGATTTTGATGATCCACCACAAGTTTAGGATCATATAGTGTTATTTTTGGTCATAGAATGACCAATACATGTAGATATATTCTACATTTTATTGTATATGGACATGGCATATGCCACATTTTTGTAATACTTGTACTGACTTGGTAGACATGCCTTTTATATGTGTGTGTGTGTGTGTGTGTGTGTGTGTTGATATTCGATCAAATAAATGTGTACTGAGTTCATTATTTTGTATTCGTTATATTTTTTGGTTATCCTTTTATAATTTTAATTGATCGTTTGCCTATGTAATCAACAATATGAATATAAACAACAAAAATATATGATATAAAACATTGCAATCGTGGAATATGATTTGATAAAGTTTCTAAAATGTTGAATTAACCCTACAAAACTCCTTGTATTCAGTTCATTATTGTGTATTTGTTGTATTTGGTGGTTGTCTTTTCATAAATTTAAATGAATATTTACATATGTAATCAACAATATGAATATAAACAACAAAAATAGACAATATGAATATAAACAACAATATGTGTTTGGTGAGAGAGCACCCTTACACTCGCAATGGTCAAATTTTGTTTGTCATGTGCACAAACCGACATTGCGAGCGCATCCAGGTGGGCAGGTTTACGCTAGGCATGCCCCTGTCATGCATCCCAAAGCACCGAAATGTCGAGAGTCATACATATCAGTGCAATCTCTCAAGTGCCCTGAGTCCAAAAAAATTATCAAAATTTGACAGACTATTTCTTCAAATCTAAGACACATATGGTTGATCCATTTGAACCCATGGGGTCATGTGAGGCTCCTCTACAATGGCCTATCTTGGCTTTTGATGACTCGGAGCCATTTTCAATTGGTAGCATTTTTTCACCTATTGCAAAAACCGTCAGTTGCATGCAATGCAAAGTTGCAAGATTGGCTAGAATTGATTAGGTTCATTGTGTGCACAAACCAATGTCATGAGCGCATCTGGGTGGGCAGGTTTATGCTAGGCATGCCCCTGTCATGCATCCCAAAGTGCCAGAATGTCAAGAGTCATACCGTATCGGGGCAATCTCTCAAGTGCCATGAGTCCAAAAAATTATCCAAATTTGACGGACTGATTCTTCCAATCCAGGACACATACGGTTGATCTATTTGAACCCATGGGGTCACGTGAGGCTCCTCTACAATGGCCTATCTCTTTTTTTAATGACTCGAAGCTATTTTTAATTGGTAGCATTTTTTTGTCTACTGCAAAAACCGTCAATTGCATGCAATGCAAAGTTGCAAGATTGACTAGAATTAATTTGGTTCATTGTGTGCACAAACTGATGTCACGATCAAGTCTGGGTGGGAAGGTTATGCTAGGCATGCCCTTTTCATGCATCCCAAAGCACCTGAACATCGAGAGTCATACCATACCGGGACGATCTCTTAAGTGCCATGAGTCCAAAAAATTGTCGAAATTTCATGGACTGTTTCTTCAAATCTAGGATACATATGGTCAATCCGTTTGAACCCATGGGGTCACGTGAGGCTCCTCTATAATGGCCTATCTTGGTTTTTGATGACTCGGAGCCATTTTCAATTGGTAGCATTTTTTCGCCTGTTGCAAAAACCGTCAGTTGTATGCAATGCAAAGTTGCAAGATTGGTTAGAATTGATTCGGTTCATCGTGTGCACAAACTGACATCGTGAGTGCATCTGTGTGGGTAGGTTTATGCTAGGCATTCCCCTGTCATGCATCCCAAAGCATCAGAACGTTGACAGTCATACCATACCAGTGCGATCTCTCAAGTGCCCTGAGTCCAAAAAACTGTCAAAATTTGATAGACTGTTTCTTCAAATCCAAGACACATGTGGTCAATCCGTTTGAACCCATGGGGTCGTATGAGGCTCCTCTACAATGGCCTATCTTGGTTTTTGACGACTCAGAGCTATTTTCAATTGGTAGCATTTTTTCGCTTGCTACAAAAATCGACAGTTGCATGCAATGCAAATTTGCAAGATTTGCTAGAATTGATTCGGTTTGTCGTGTGCACAAACCAATGTCACAAGCGCATCTGGGTGGGCATGTTTACGCTAGGCATGCCCCTATCATGCATCCCAAAGTACCGGAACATCAAGAGTCATACCATACCGGGGCGATCTCTCAAGTGCCATGAGTCCAAAAAATTATTAAATTTTGATGGACTGTTTCTTCGAATCTAGGACACATATGGTCGATCCGTTTGAACCCGTGGGGTCGCATGAGGCTCCTCTATAATGGCCTATCTCAGTTTTTGATGAATCAAAGCTTTTTTCAATTGGTAGCATTTTTTTGCTTGCTGCAAAAGCCGTCAGTTGCATGCAATGCAAAGTTGCAGGATTGGCTAGAAATGATTCGGTTTGTCGTGTGCACAAACTGATGTCACGAGCGCATCCAGGTGGGCAGTTTTATGCTAGTCATGCCCCTATCATGCATCCCAAAGCATCGGAACGTCGAGAGTCGTACCCTACTGACGCAATGTAGAAGTTGCTTGACAACTTTTTTGACAACAATGACATTTTTTGCTCAAATTGTGTCTAGTCTCAATCTATGACCCCTATGACCCGATAATGACTCAAATAATTCTCCATGATTATACAAGAATCAATAATTCTCGTGATTGACCAAGGACACATCACATATACTCAAAACATAGTCACAAAACATTGTCACATATTATTCAAAAATTTGCCTCTAAATATGGTCAAATCAACTCTTGGCTATTTGATTATACAAAAAAATGTCTTACAAATCATCTCATGGGCTTTTATAAAAAATTTGGCATTACAATATGTGTGATTCAGCTCATCACCATTTTTATATACAAATCATCTCATGGGCTCTTATACAAAATTTGGCATTACAATATGTGCGATTCAGTTCATCACCATTTTAATATACAAATTTTGGCATGTACATATGTGCAAATCAGCTCATTGTCATTTAAATATACAAAATTATGCCCCTAAACATGTAAAAATCAGCTCATGGGTATTTATATATACAAAAAATGAATATAGAACAATTCATCGATGATTTATACAAAATTCTCAAAATCATTCTACTCTGAACCGTAGAATCAATCGAGTGAGCCTTCAGGATCGGCTCTAACCCGTATTGTGTCAAGTATTGCCTTGTGGTCAGATTCACGAACTTTCCATAAAATCTTGTTATGAGGTCTACCACGATACTTAATCAAATGAGTATTTGTTGCAACAACAAGGTTAGAGATATGAAGAATATGTCTGTGTGTTTCAAAGTCCTCGAACAACCAAACATCATAATTCTTGACAGGGTATCTCCGAAGCCATGTTCTTGTCATGACAACAGACCCTATTGGGTACTCAATACCCTCTCTATCAATGATTGTGGTTGTCAATTTTCTTTTTGGCTCAACACAACGACACAAATAGTAATCCGTTCCTTCTTCATTGTTCTCTTTTGCAACAACTGCATACACGTGACCTATATTTTATAAAGTGTTAATTAATACCAAAAATAAAGTATGATGTACAACAAAATGAACCAAAAAGAATACTTGCAAAAAAATTAACTCAAAAAATCACCTAAATCCACTAGGTCGAATACATGGTCAAAATCCATTGATGTCTCCATCTAGCCCAATTGTAGTGCTTTGGGAATTTGATATGAATCAATGGGAACCAACGGTCTACAAGACCATTTGTCAACCCACTCTTGTGATTCACATTCTTCCCACAAACAATACATGCATGAAGAGCAAAAACATACCATCTGTCTCGTATAAATTACCAGTGAACTTGAATTTGAATTCATAAATGAGTGCATGTCACTCGATCCTGCAACTGTACAACAATCTAGATAGTTTTCAATGTTAGATTCAGTGATCAACCAAAAATATCTATGAACCATTGACGTACCTGGACCCATCATAGACTTACACCATCGCACAATTATTTCTACATCTATCAACTTAGCACCACTTTCGTACTTCAATTCTTCTCTAGCGAGGGCTCTTGTCACACATGCTCCTGCACCATTGTGCTCTCCCTTACCATGTCTAGCCTCAGTGAAATTCCATAAATTTTGTACACTGCTTGTCATATGCATCCTTCTCCACCAATAAAACATCCTTGCATTCTTGAATTGTGTGGTGCAATTATCTGACCATATTAAGTGTCAGTTATATCGTATGTTCGTTTCCCTTAAACTATCATAGAGAACTTTAAAGCATCCTTGTACAAACTTTGATGAATGAGTACGATCATCACTTATGTATAAGTGATACTCTCTTACAACCTTTCTATCCTCCTCTGTGGTATCATCTGCATGCACGAATGCTATGTGTACAAAAATAGAAACTTGTGTAGAGTGATAATACATAGATTGCACTTCATTTTGAGGTTGTAGTGTATAATTTTCAATGAAATCAATGATAGAGACAATGGTGCCAAGAGGAAACGTGTCCTTACATAACTTGAATTGCTCATTTAATCATCGAGCTCTATGTGTATGCATTATGTACCCATAAACTAGTTTCTCTTGAAACATTTTCATAAATTCAGCTACACATATATCATTTTTCACTAACTCACATCTCTTCAAAATTTTTCCATCTTTAACTCCATATGTGACTATCTTGTATTTTCTGAAAGAAACTAGTTTTGTACCAATTTCATATGTGCTCTCCAAATGTACGCATCTTGGTAAATGTTGCAAACCACCACATATAGCACAAGAACCTTCCAAACAAGGCATCTTATAATAAATGCAACCATCATGTCTATTACATAGTACACTTGAAATAAATTCTCTTACCGACTTAGGAGGTGCTTGTATATTGCATTCCTGCAAAACATCATTAGTGTGCAAAGTAAAACAAATATGATGAAAAATATCATAGTGCATGGAAAATTCAATATGCATCCTACAACAACACGTGGTGCGTACATGATTAATCTTAATATAAAAAGGTTTTGTCATTTCAAAAAATCTTTGAGAAATTCTTATTTGAAGAAACTTTTGAAGGAATCTTTCATAAAATTTAGTTTGAGTCATATCCAAATAGTGTTTGGCATGTGGCTCACAATTTTTAGACCCAATTCGCCTTCTAACAACATCTCTTTGGTTGGGAGAAACTCTTGTGTTGTCATGCCAAAAATTTTCAATTAATGTTCTTAGTGCATCAACAACAACCTTGTCTTTGTCTGGTAGTCTACCCGAGAATGCCCAAAGAGAATTATTGTTAGGTTCCTCTATTTTTTCCCACCTCTTTAATGCTTTACTTAATGTTGTTCTACTACTGTTTAATGACTTACTTGTTTTTCTTATCAAACGATCTTTTTTTATTTTCTTGCTCATTATGGTTGATGTAATGAAACGTCAAGTAGCATTAAAATCTTTAGTATGTGATTTTGAACCAATAGCTTGATATGCATCAAATAGATTTCTCACAATAGTTCTTTCACTGTTACTTTCAGATGATCTTAGGCCTAGAATTTTCATTGTCTCTCTAAAATTCAAATTTTTAATCATTTGAACAATTAATTGACATCTTGCGGTTTGATTTAAGTTTTTAAAATAGTTTTGCCATATTCTTTTAACCATTCTCCTACAAGTTCATTCATTAATTTTATTGGGCATTGGCTTCAATATATTCTCATAAATGTCAATTAGATACTTTGGTTTCCTACGAATGGTTTTAGGAGGTGTTAACATCGATGCATTATATATATTCAATTCATCAAATAGAGAAGGTGTATGTTCACCATTTAATTGATTATTCAATGTGGTATCTTCTTCAATTGTATTAGGTTCATATGGTAAATCGAATGTATCTTCTTCAATTGCATTAGGTGCATTATGTTTGTTTGGTAAATCGAATTGAGATGTTGAGGATGACATACCTTTTTCTCCCATTGTTCATATGTCATGTAATTTCTTCATACGCTGCGTTTTTCTTTCCTTTTCAACCTCTCATTGTTCCACCGTTCCTCGCTTGTTCTTTACCATGGTTGATATCGATTGTCCTAAATAGAATCATATTTTATATATATATATATATATATATATATATATAAACAAAAATTCATAAACAAACAAATAACCATAAATATGCATCTTATCACTATTTTTTGGAATCAAATTATTAAACAATCACAATACTATTGACAAAACTAATAAGAACAACAATTTAATTATTTGAAATCATGCAAAAAAAAAAAAAATCACTTACTTCTATGTATAAAACAATGATAGAAGTGCATACACAGTTCCAGTGGGGCCTTCAACGACCTCAAAAACTTCTTTTGAGGTCGTTGAGGCTCTTGGGCAACTAAAACTATGTCTATGTACCACACACACGCTACATTGATAACCGTGCACGTCTTGTGAGTCCATAAAATGTTGGCAAGCCCAACGATATTTTTTTCCCATTCTGTACTAATAAGTAGTGCGTATGTCCTCCTAAGCCTAAAAAATGTTATCGTAGGGTAGCGAATGATGGGCTTAGTACCTCGTATGCACTTACAAGTAATAAGTACTGCGTACGTGCTCCTACGCCTTAAAAAAGCTATGGTAGGGAAGTGAACTAATAGGTTCAGTACCTCGTACACGCTATTGGTAGTAGAAAAAATGTCAATGAAAAGGGTGGGAGGGGGAGAGAGAGAGGGAGAGGGGGGAGAGTAGGGGGGAGGGAGAGAGGAGGGGGGGCGGAAGGGAAGGAGGGAGGGAGAGAGGGAGAGAAGAGGGGGGAGGGTGGGAGAGAAGAAGGGGTATGGAGGAAGGGAGAGGGAGAGTAGGGGGAGGGAGGGAGAGGAGAGTGGGGAGGGAGGGGGAGAGGGAGGAAGAGAGAGAGAGAGAGAGAGAGAGAGAGAGAGAGAGAGAGAGGAGGGGAGGAGGGAGAGGAAGAGAGAGAGAGAGGGAAGAAGGGAGAAAGAGAGAGAGGGAAGGAGGGAGAGGGAGAGAGGGAGAGAGAAAGGAGGGGAGTAGGGAGAGGAAGAGAGAGAGAGGGAAGGAGGGAGAGGGAGAGAGAGAGAGAGGGGGGAGAGAGAGAGGGGGGAGGGAAGTTAGAGAGAGGGTGAGAGATAGAGGGAGGGAGAGAGGGAGAGAAGAGGGGGGAGGGAGGGAGAGAAGAAGGGGTATGGAGGAAGGGAGAGGGAGAGTAGGGGGGAGGGAGAGAGAAGGAGGGAAGGAGGGAGAGGGAGGGAGGAGGAGAGAGAGGGGGAGGGAGGGAGAGGTAGAGGGAGGGGAGGAGGGGAGAGAGAGAGAGAGAGAGAGAGAGAGAGAGAGAGAGAGAGAGAGAGAGAGAGAGAGAGAGAGAGAGAGAGAAGAAGGGTTATGGAGGAAGGGAGAGAGAGAGAGAGAGAGAGAGAGAGAGAGAGAGAGAGAGAGAGAGAGAGAGAGAGAGAGAGAGAGAGAGAGAGAGAGAAGGAGGGAGAGAGTGGGGAGGGAGGGAGAGGGAGAGAGAGGGAGAGAGAGAGGGAAGGAGGGAGAGGGAGAGAGAAAGGAGGGGAGGAGGGAGAGGAAGAGAGAGAGAGGGAAGGAGGGAGAGGGAGAGAGAGGAAGAGAGAGAGAGAGGGGGAGGGAAGGTAGAGAGAGGGAGAGAGGGAGAGGGAGGGAGAGAGGGAGAGAAGAGGGGGGAGGGAGGGAGATAAGAGGGGGAGGGAGGGACCTATAACGACACCAAACAACACACCATAGGACCTATAATAATACCAAACAGTGTCCTAAGGGGTCATAGAACACCATATGGTTTTGTTATGTGTCGTATGGTGTCTTAAGGGGTCATATGGTGTCCTAAGGGGTCACAAGACACCATATGACCTCCAAGGAAACAATACGACCTCTAATGACACCTAAGGGATCATATGGTGGGCTAATAGGAATTACAGAAGAAGAGAAAGAGGGAGGGAGAGAAGAAGAGAAAGAGGGATGGGGTATGGAGGAAGGGAGAAGGGTAGAGAGCGAGAGAGAGGGATGGATTATGGAGACACCATATGACCTCCAAGGAAACAATATGACCTCTAATGACACCTAAGGGATCATATGGTGGGCTAATAGGAATTACAGAAGAAGAGAAAGAGGGAGGGAGAGAAGAAGAGAAAGAGGGATGGGGTATGGAGGAAGGGAGAAGGGGAGAGAGTGAGAGAGATGGATGGATTATGGAGGAAGGGAGAAGGAGAGAGAGAGAGAGAGAGAGAGAGAGAGAGAGAGAGAGAGAGAGAGAGAGAGAGAGAGAAGAAGGGGGGAGGGAGAGGAAGAGAGATCGAATCCAGGATACAATATGACCCCTAACAACATCTAAGGGGTCATATGACACTATATTATCCCTTAGCACACCATAGGACCTATAACGACACCAAATAGTGTCCTAAGGGGGTCATAGAACACCATATGACCCTTTAGAACATCATATGGTGTTGTTATGGGTCATTGGTATCCCGAGGGGTCATATGGAATCCTATGACCCCTTAGGACACCATATGGTGTTGTTATGTGTTGTATGGTGTCTTAAGGGGTCATATGGTGTCCTAAGGGGTCACAGGACACCATATGACCTCTTAGGAAACAATACGACCTCTAATGATACCTAAGGGGTCATATGGTGAGATAATAAAATGATATATTAAATTTAAAGTTATGAATAGAACATCATACAATGAGACTCCAAGCGAACAAACAACGAGGCTTTGCTAAAAAGAAAGTGTAAGAGCTTGACCTAACCCTAAGAGTACTGCCTAAGTTCTAAAACATATGATGCTATTAAATTTGCAAGGTTATAGGACTGATCTCGATTGTGACTATAATAATTACACCCTCGATTTCTTTCATGGGTATGTGCCATTCCAAGCCATTTGACAAGTGATGATCATCATATGCTACCACTACCATGCATACAACAAACTTTAATTTCTTTAGGTGACAGGCGTTGTGTAACAACATGGGAACTCTCGCATACCCACCACTATCATTCTCCTGGACATCATTTGTGTTACTCTCCCTCTTTCTCTTCCTACCGGTTGTTTCCTTCTGAAAAACATATTGCAAGTACTCTGACTCATCATGTTGCTTTGTTGACACTATTTTCCACATCTTCTCTACTCATTAAAAACACATTCGAGAAGAATATTGCTGTAGGTTTCCTTGTTTGTCACGGTAATGCACCCATGGTTCAATTTCAAACCCTATTCCTCCTATTCAATAGACACACACAAATCCATCAGTCAATTTTCTTAGGAGAGCATACCTGATAAAAATCAAAGAGGAAGCTGCAAACAAGAAATAAATTCACTTACTTCTATAGAAGTGTAGACACAGTTGCAGTGGGGTATGGAGGGAGGGAGGGAGAGAAGAAGAGAAAGAGGGATGGTGTATGGAGGAAGGGAGAAGGGGAGAGAGCGAGAGAGAGAGAGGGATGGCGTATGGAGGAAGGGATAAAGGGAGAGAGGGAGGGATGGGGTATGGAGGAAGGGAGAAGGGGAGAGAGGGAGGGAGAGAGAGGGGTGGGGTATGGAGGAAGGGAGAGAGAGAGAGAGAGAGAGAGAGAGAGAGAGAGAGAGAGAGAGAGAGAGAGACCTTGTATGCGTTTGAGAGGGGGAGACAATACACTTATATGTGTATATATATACTTAAAATATATATATATATATATATATATATATATATCCACGTACGTGCTACTTATAGTAAAAAGAGCGTGTACGCGCTTCTTACACCATAAGTACCCCGTACGCGCTACTTATAATAAAAAGAGCGCGTACGTGCTTCTTACACCATAAGTACCCCGTATGCGCTTTTGACTGTTTAGGCTTGGAAATAGGCCTGGATGACAAAGCTACGATTTGGAAGTTTGATTTTCCTCCATTTCTCTCATTTTGATGTGTTTTATTTTATCAACTTGGTTTATCGACTTTGTCATCATCAGGTTTACATTTCATCAAGTGGGTATTTCTAAAATTGCCACCATATTTTCACCCATCTTTTGAGTTTTCTAACTATATAATTTTTTTTCAATTTGAACAACAATAACATATTATTATTGAATTTCTTTTACCAGTGTTTCCATAGTTCTCACAGACATAGGTGCACTATTTTTTTAATAACTTTTGATATACTTATCCAGATTTAAAAAGATTTATATATTATTGTAGTGCACTTGATTCTTTACAATTTAAAAAAAATAAAATTGTATTTTCGATTTGTTTAGTGCAACTTATGCTTCGCGCACGAACAGGTACCTAATTTTCAGGATTTTCTCGATTGAAAAAATCATTAAAAAAAAAATGCTCAACAAAAAATTACAAAAAAATATACATCTGCTAGTGCTCACTCTTAACTATCTTTCTGCCAAAGTATTTGTCAAAATACTAAATCTAACTATGACTTTTTTGATGCACACGTCAGACACTATGTTATGTTTTTAGAAAAAATTAGGGTCAGTTTTTCATGCTCGAAGGATTTGACCCCCTTAATCTTATCCAATTTTGAAAAAGTTTAGTAGTTTGGAAACTAGATTCAGAGTAATACAATATTTGTTTTTTTATTATCTTCATATCTTGAGTGGATGACTTTCAAATTTTTCCTCCAAGTTTAGGTTCACCTGATTTCAGTAAAAAAATGTCCACTTATACCCCCTTTTTGACCACCATCTTTGTGCACTTACCCATGTATATATGGATTCTTGATGTATTGTATTCATAATTGAGAGCAATGCTCCTTGATGTAATGAGTTTGATGTAATCATATATTGTGTAGTAGATGGTTTAGTAGTGGACATAATGATGTATCATATGTATCTTGGATATTGATTCATTAATGGAAATAATGGTTTTGGATATATTGTTATGCATTTGGTTCATGATTGGGAATTATGAATATTTGGTATTGGTGTTTTAAAATGAACTTAAAAGGGATTGGTTAATGTATGCATAGTAGATGGATGTATTCAAATTAAGGATATTAGATGATCATATATGCATGGAAAGGATTAATAATGTTAGAATTTAGTATGCATTGGATTGTGGTGATAATTTTATGTTATTGCTTATGGATAGGATTAGGTGATGGTGTTGAGATACCCTAGGGAATGCTTAGGTGTATTGTGATGTTCTTTCCTGCTTGCAATATATGCTCTTGAGGTTATGTTCATGGAGATTAAATGTTATCTTGATAATGGTTGGATTATGCTTGTAAGTAGTTAGTTATATGGTTGCCTTAGTTGATGTTTAATTTTTATTTTTTTTATCTCTATTTGCTTGTAAGATGGTTAATTTGTCTAGGATATTTTGGCAGGCATTGCAAATAGAGTCTAATGAAACCCCTATATCCTACCAACGATAATTTGGCGACAAATGAAATACAACCGACTTCCATTCAAGATTGTGGTTTTCAAACAATAAAACTATCAAATATATTTCCAACATCTATCAAATATATTTGTGTAAAATGTCAAATGCTTTTTCAACAAATCTATCTAGCATATATCCTGCAATCGTGGTTTTACACATAAAATTTTATTGAGGTGTTTTACCAAATAGTGATGCGCTTTGTGTATGCGCCCACAATCTTTACCCATGCCTAACAAAGCCTTTCAAACTATAATATGTGACCAAAACCCCTATTCTTTATGTCTTAAAGGATGTCTTCTTATTTGTTATTTGATACAGTTTACATTACTATAATGCATGCCTATTTTCAAGATTGTTTCATTCAAGACTGTTTGGTGTTATCCCAATGATATCATCACTGCATGGAAATGGCCATATATCTCGTTAACGGGTCTAGGCATATGGTCAATTAGTGACCAATTTAACAGTACTTTGTAAATGGAGGAGTAAAGGGCCATTATTAAAATGTGATTAACATGATGCAATGATGATTTTATAAGAGATGAATAAATAGTGAATGCAACACACTCCTTTGTTAGTTCCGGATGCGTCTATTTTGGCTCCAAAATGACAATACAGATTGACTAACATGCATGTTAGTCGCGCGTTTTACACCATCGATTTTACAATAAACGATGGCGATTGACTAACACCTTACTATCACGTTGTACGGAAGGTCTGTTTTGAACCCAGAATAGCTTCAGCCATTAGTTTCTGCCTGCAGAATCCATTGTGGAGGCTTAATTCATAAACAGTGATTAAAGAGAATGCTGCAAGCCAATCAAATTTTAGATTTCCCTCTTATTTGATACATTTTTTATTCTTTCTCAAGTGAAGTTGCTTGTTTTTTTAAGAGGTATATAAATTTGAATTTTTTTTTGGCATATTAGTATTTGTTAAGTTTACGGTTGCACAGTGTGCGGCGAGGGTTGCAGGATGTCAGGTGCCTCTGATTGGCGTTTCAAAGTACTCCGCAATTGTTTTCTCAAATATCAATGGGAGAGAATGCACAAATACCTATATCTCTGTCAATGCATTGTAGGGTTACGGGTTTCGAGGACCAGATGGCATTTGGTCATAATCCACATGCCTTGCCTCTACTTTGACATCTTGCATGCTCGTTTAGTTTGCGCCTTTTCAGATTTTTGATGCAGAAGATCATAAGATTTCATACTATGGCAAGTGTAACAAGAGACCTCAGTGCAAATTATCTAAAAGGCTTTATAAGACCAGTCGCCTGCAAAAATATTTTTAGCAAGATCAGGAAACGCATTTTATTTAGTCGTCGTAGTGTGTGTAGACAGCAGAATAATTCTAATAATGATGATATTTCTGATGCGGAGGAATTAGGGTTCATAAAGGCTCACTACTAATTATCTTATCCGTGTTTTCGTCGCCCGCTTAGCAATTATGGTACTATGCACTATCTCTCTTCACTCTGTATTTTGATTGTTGTAACTTCTTTCCTTTCTATTTTTATGAATATTATTAGATTTCAGTAGCCATTTTTACCTACAATCGTTTCACTTTTCAAGATTAGTATTTGTGTGTCCAAATTTCCTGTCAAATCGTGTATTGGTATATGTAGACTTTGCGCTTGTGGGGATGCATTTTGAATCTGGCCCAGGGAACATCTGGCTATGAAGACCACGCGAACATAAATCTGGCTATGAAGAATGCCTTAAGATTAAAAGGGCAACTCAATATCTGGCTCAATGGTGATCCGTAATCCGTAATCTGGTGGTAATTTGGCTCAACTTCTAGTTATATAGGTAGGGGGGCACACAAATGAGAATAGAGAAGTTATATAGGTAGGGCCTAGAGATTATTATATCTGTCATAGAACAACAATGCCCGATCATGATAGAGATTCTGCAGGAGCATGCATGGTTCTTGTTGTCGCAAGTTCTCGAGAAAAGTAGGGGGCACTCCGTTCCTCTCTGAACAACTGGACCATGATGTGGTGGTTGATATGACCGCTAGGGCAAGCTGCCAAAGGAATGCAGGTAATAATTGATTTAAGTGAGAACCACAGTGCTTTATAGATTTCTAGCTTTTTGTTTTTGGTCTGATTCTTTTAGAGATCTATACCATTGTCATAACCAAGAGTAGCAATATCACGTGGTTCATTGAAAGTCATCCAGTTTTTCACTATCACCAAATGTCTTGAAACAAAATTCTACATATTACCCATACTCCTATCTATGCAAATAATGAATACAAACGTCACTGAAACTTGTGTAAAATTTTAGATTTAGACTTGCATTTTGTACGACTGAAACATTTTCCTGACACTTGTGGTATTCTTATCATCACAAGATGTAGGTTTCAAGGAATCAAAATTTACTGAGCATGTTTTAGTTTTATCATTTTTTAAAGTATTAACAACTGCAAAGGTAAATGCCAAAGAATTTTCACTAAATGAAACTACTAAAGAGAAGCCTGGTTGAAATTCTGGGCTGCTCTGTCAATGCATGTTTGTTTCCTGACAGCAATACAAAGTGATTTTGGAAATTTGGAATTTAGCAAACTTACACAAGTTTGGAATTTATCCATCCTCCAAATGCTTGGTCAAGTCTCTCAGGTAAATCATAATGATAAAGATTTACATATGGTGTAATACCTGAGAAAAAATAAGTCATCAAGCAAGATTATGATGCATAGGCTAAATTTTTTAAGGAGGTGTATTTTGTCTATTATGTGTAAACATTTCCTACAGAATACAGATAGCTTCCAACCATCCAGATCACAAAAACTCTAGGCTATGGCTTCACAATAATCGCAAAGCATAGATGAACTATGGGTCAACATTTTTTTTAAGTAATTAAGCTTGTGTAATGCAGTGTTTATTAGATATTGAATTTGGGGGGATTTTCACTACAGGGAATATCTTAAAACTCAAGTCACCACCATGATAATAGTTTTGAAATTTTCATGAGTAGCCATTCTTCTATGACCTTTCACTTGCATATTGGTAAAAATCATAAGGTAGGGAACCACAAAACACACACGAAACTCTAATCGCTTGTTAGTAAGAGGGAGTATTTTCTTCTACTGTATAATGATCCCAAGTAAACAAGGGTGTTACAGTCACTAAGACTTCAGGAGGGCGTGGATGGTTAAGTGCATGATATCTTTAAGAACCGATCATATTGTCTCGCAATTCACATTGTTATCGGAGCCAAGGTAAATTAATTTATGTGTAAGAATTGATGGATCCAGATCAATCAACCTTCACAAGATACTTAATGTTGAGACTGGAAGGTCTGTAGGCAAAATTGTAAATGCATAGCTTTTAACTTTATTACAGATGCAAGGCGATTGATAGATAAGTCAATGTTAATTGCAAGTCTAGTTTTGTGATCGAAGAGATATCTTTGTGGATGAACCTATCCATCTGTATTTGGAACATTGGTAGGGATATTGGCTGACATGTCTCAAATGTAAATGGTATTTTATCAACACATCCAAGAGCGATGGGGATCACTGTGCTTGATAAATTGTAACCTCGTCCCATACTTATTTAGTTGCAAACTCCAAAACCTATTCAGTCCTTTGAGGAATATATGTAAAGTAGTCTTTTGACAATTCGGCACCCCACTCACCTGGTCTTTCTTAAAGCCATAGTAGAGTACAAACTTACCATTGTTAGACAATGTATGGCACTGTGTATGGTTCTTGGCTTACCTCTTTCCATTAAGTAGTTTATAAAGAAGTCAGTTTGATAACAGGAAACACATTTTTTTCCAGAAATACAGGCTACAAAAAATGATTGTTGTTTATAGATTTGAATTTATCACAGTTGGGAACTAGCAAATCTTTATGTCTCATTTCTAGGACTGTCTAAATCATCCTCCATATTCTTGGAAAATGAAGGTTGGCATGCCACTTTATATAGCTCCCCTTTCTGGCACTTGTGTAGGAGTTCCTTGCTTTTCATCATTATGTAATTAAATATTGCGAAAGATAGCTTGGAAAGCATCCAAATCAGACTGCACTGTATATCCTAAAGTGTGATGGATCCTTTTTTAAATGGTTGTGTGCCACAACAACAAAACATAATTAACATTTAGCACTTCTACTATAGTTTATAGTTAATAGGGCCACTTTTTAATATGAGCTTAATTAATAAACTTTTGATCTGGCCCGTTTTTATTTTAAGGTTGACTGTCCATTATATTTGTGAAAGCAGTTCTTATGTTGGGTTGTCAATTTTTTTAGGTTGTATATCAGTGCCTTGATTGCACCTATGATGTTGTGCTCTTTGGATTGATTTTTTTAGGTTTTCAATTATCACATCTGAAATTGCTTTGTAGTTGCAATGTTTGGCAGAAATTTGTCATTAGACATAGAAGTGATTCTCTTATATCAATTGGTCTTCTTGTTTTTTCAGGTTGTAGATGTTAAAAGACAAATAGAGCAACTTCAAAGGACTTATCCATCAACTTCTAATTTATCAAGGCAATGTGTTGAAGGATGACACCACGTTAGAGGAAAACAAAGTCACAGAGAATAATTTCCTCCTTGTTATGTTATGGTAGTGCTTTCCCTTTATTACTTATCTTTTCATTGTGTCTTGTCTTTTCAGAAAATACTGGAAACACCAAAAAAGTGTAGGTAAAACCTGGCAAGAAATGTCATATTAATTTAGTGCTATTTTCTTTCAAAATTCATATTGTCAATATTCCACTTTTGAAATTATAAATGCATTTAGAGATAATTTTTTGACTTTGTGAACTGTATCAAGCACAAATTAATCAATAAGTGGAGGAGAGTCTGTCTTTGTTTAGTATGATACTAAACAAGAAGTTAATTGTGTCATGACTGAATCTTTGAAGCTTTTGATTTGTTGGTTACTTTCATATTTTTAGATTAATTTCCTTATATCTTAGGAAGATTCATAACTGAAGTCATTATGATACATAATTTATTTTTTTCAGACTAAATCCTCAACACCTAGAGGGCCATCTGCACAGGTATTTTTCAATTCAAGAAAGTTTTCTCTTAACTGAGTTCTTTACTGCATTTGACTTCAATCTGCATATGGATTTGTATTTGTGTTTGAGGGTTTTATAATTGTAAGTACTGATTGCATTTTGTGTATTTTAGCTGGCCTCAGCAACTACTCCTACCTGGACACCAATTCCCTTCACAGCAGTGAGTGAAGATATCAAAGAGGCATCATCCATTTAAAAAATTAAAGAATCTGAAAGAGCCACAGACATAAAATTGGATGTCGAGTCACGAAGATAACTAGCTTTGCATTCTGATAGGCCAATTTTCTGCATTTCTGCATTTGTGCTGCTGGAAGTTTGGGTATAGTTTCAGTTATCTCTCTCCTTATTTTTGGGAAGCTTTGTGTATTTTCCTTTTCATAGTTGAATTTATATTCTTGATCATTTTTAAACTGTTAGTACTTTGTTGTGTTATTTAAAAGTTGAAACATAATTTGAAAATTTTATACAAAGTAAAGCAAGGTTGTATTCTCAAGTTACTAATATTTATATTTGAGAACGAACAATTCAAGACTCTTAAACTAAATTTTCCCTGTTTTGGACTATAATGCAGAATTTATATGTGAAAAATAGAGAAGAGAAAGAAGATTTGTTGAGAGGCATTATCATTGGCACTGGACTTGCCTCCCCTCTTCCTGTCCTTGAGAAGGCATTGCCTACTTGCCTGTTTTCTATACATAATGTTTTAATTTCCATGGTCTTTTTCTTCTGCTATCTAGATGCCTTTTATCCAAGGTTGTATTCAAGAACTGATAATTAGGTATTTTGTAGGAAATCTTGATTGTGTGGAGAGAGCATGACCAGATCTTAGTAGATGGATGTAAACAACTTTCTGCTTAGCTGATAGTTGATGTTTTGGATTATTATTTTTCAGAGTAAGACGTGACATTGTCTCACCACATTTGTTAATTTAAACTATAAACTTTCTCTCACCACATTTGTTAATTTAGCTATGCTAGGTATTTGAAAATGTTGTGGCATTTAAATAAATTGCATGTTTAGTATATGTAATGATCTCACCTACTGTAGATGAATATACAACTTCATCTACAGTAGGCCAATCAGGGCAATTGTATTACATCTGTCCAAATTCCTCTACCCTTTGTGCTTTTCATGCATGTTTATCCCCGGTGGAAAAAAAGGAAATGCCTTTGGTACGTTACAGACTCTCATTCTAGGAGACCACAGTTTGTTTGAGGTATTCTGTCAAACAGTTCACGCCCCCTATCAATGCTTCCACATTTTTCAGACGTGCCCAACTTGAAGGCACAGACAGTGGAATTTGGCCTTATGCCTACCAGGTGCACATGCTTGTTGGTTTCTTGAGTCAATTCGATTTTCAACAAATCTACTTAGTGCAAAAGCTTGGAGCATTCTGGCTTCTCTATAGACACTTCTATCTTTGAGTTGGGTGATGATAAATATTGTATTTTTTTAAAGTGGGAATGACTTCTGTCAGTTTTCTTTGGCCTCAATGTTTTCCTTCGTGAATTCATCATTTGTTTTGTGGTTTACAGATGGATTCTATGGGTTTTGGTCTAATGTTTGTGCGGAAAGACTGTCAAAGGTTTTTCTTTAATGTTACCGACAACCTTTGCTGAGAAATTCTTAGCTTACCATTCCATAATCCACAAAGAAAACATATGTAATTTGGCATGCAAGACAAATCTTACTCACCAAAGCAATTTCTTCCTCTGGAAAAAAAAGAGACGGTATGTTTCCATGCGTCTGCTTAGCTTATTTTTGCTAGCAGCGGCTGCTCAACTTTTCTGTGGAGCTGGTGGCCCCAAGAGTATTTATTTTTCTGCTTATTTTTAAGAGATATCTTAAAATTGGTATTTATAATATTAGTAATAATTTGAGCACAAGAAAAAATAGAAATAATTTTTTTTTTTAAAAAGAGGGAAACAAATTTGTGGAACCACGTGGCATTTTTGGCAATATGTAGTTGCTGCTTATTTTCAGCGCCCCTATTTTCCCATAGCTTATTTTCAATTTCTAAATAATAGTTGCTCTACTTAAATAGCAAAAGATTCTAAGTTATCCTTTACCAACAATTTTAAACCAATAATTTTAAATTTGCATGGGAACACTCCAACTGCTTAAAATTAAGAAGAAAATGGAGTTAAGCAGCCACATGGGAACATGATGTAAGTTGTCTTTATCTGTACGTAATTTGGTTTACTAATTTCTTGATTTTTTCCAATGTATAGGCTGGACAGCGAATAAGTCTCTCTATTTTCAGCTCATAAAAAGCATCAATTTAAACGTGAAATGAGACTTGGAATTTGGGCCCCTCTTAGCCTTTTCCTTTCTTACACTTTTAGTAATGCGTGAGACAGAGTTTGATGATATATTTGACAAAATGATGACATTTTTGAAAGAAGCTGATTTTTACAGAGGTGCTACCGATTTGGAACCTATCATCTTTTTACATTTAGCAAAAGGCCCTACATGATTATGAGGTGGTTTTTGTCTACCTGTAGATCAAGGTGGGTTCTTTCCCCTGCTTCCATTGTGGTGTTCAAAATGGTTCTAAATAATTGTTCGTTTTGATAATTGTTTATAATTTGATCTCATCTAGGTTATATTGCCAGACTTAGTGGTCGGGTCAATTAGTGTAGGGGTTTTCTGTTAAACAACTAAATATGTTTATGTACACCCTTATTTCTCTGTGATCTTCTTGATTTCTTCCCGGTCATACCTTGTCTTTGATAAATATCTATAGCTAAGTAAGCATAAGCAATCCGCGTATGTTCTGTATTGAGGACTATAGAATGTTAATAATTTTTTTGATATTTTTACATATCAGCAACTTTGTATGCTACATAATCAATGTGACGCTGACAAATTATTGAGAGCTCTTCAAGGACACAAAAAGTATCTAGAATTTCACAAATAAGTCTAATTAAATAGAGTTACATACTGACAGATTAACAATATCATTACTCAATGTTGGACTGAGTAGAAAACGTAATGCCAAACAAAAGGCAATATGATGAGGAAACTTAGAATGAACAGACAATGCAATTCCATACTATCCATACCTTCTTCAAGAGTATATTAAGACGCAGCTTTGCAATTTCTCCTATTTGTCCTGCAGCTGCCAACCTGGTTGTCTGTGTGGTACCAGAAAAGAGCCCTATTGTCTTCTCAGTGATTCATTTATAGGCAATACAATATAAATGACAGTAATTGTGTTAGTTTTGATATTGATGGTAGACAGTTGAGATAAGGATAAGATTTGCAGGATTAATTTGTGGGACTGCAAATGACAAGCAAATATGCTTTAACAAATTCCACTAAAACATGGGAAATTAAACCAAATATTATTTTATAAATCTGCACACACACCTCAAATCAATGTTGCAAAGTTTTAATCTACAAAAGACAATTATTGATTTTCGTAGGGCTTCAATCAAATTATCCATACCCAAAGGAATAGCTCCTCGTGGAATTTACCTTTCAAATGCTCGATTTCTTGAATTGGTCCCTGATCATATTATGTATGCTTGATCCCTCGGAACGCCTTCCTTCTTCTCTTGTTTCACATATTCAAGCCTGTTACATGCTCATACTAGTATTGTATATTGTCATACCCCACTCTTTTTCCTAAACTAAAACATAGCCATATCTAAATGTGTATGACATTGAACTTACAAATATTGTAAGTTGGGAAGAACACCGATCCTTGGTGAGAGAGGACCAGAAAGGCCATTATTTGCCAAATCCTTATTCAGTGTTATGTCTATGTTGTGTAAACTTTTGTATAGAAACTTTAATATCATATAAGAAGGGAACATAGCCTTACACCCTCGTTACACGATGGTTGATGTCACAGGTGACATGAAACCATATACAAGGATTTACCAAGGTTGGATCCCAACTTTCCAATATATTATATGGGTCATGCAACATACTCAGTGCTATCATTGCATCTCCTTCTGCATTGGCATTGCATTGAATGGAAAGGAGGTTGCATACAACAAATCCTCCCAGAACAAAGTGCATAACGACTAACTTAGTTATTGATGTAGCAACCATGGCATATTTGTGTTATTCCTCGCTTCTAATTCACATCTGATATTCGTTTCTTTGTGATGCTTCTGCGACCATATGAATTTATAGAATATAATTTGAGTTTCTAAAAGATGCTAGCAAAATTCTAAGGCTTGCACAATCCCAATGTCACTGTCTATTCAAGCTAAATATTCATAAATGTAAAATTTACTTTATTATATAATATTAATGGTAAATGTAATAACACTATTGACTGTCTTTCCTAATTTTAATATTATATTTTCTTTCCTTGGAAGCATAAATATTTCCACATTTTTCATCTACTTTCCATATGGTGTACTATTTATTGTTTTTTAAAAAACTATCTAAATTTAATCTGTTTGTTTAAATATTAGGACATATATCTTAAATATATTATTTAAGAATTTTTTGGATTATTTATTTATAATTATTTTTATTTAATTTTAGATTTAATTAATTTATTACATACACGTGACAAAAATTTTATGTTTATTTTTCAAATATTATATATTATTAAATATTAATATTATGTCACATTTAGGATAAAAGTTAAAACATTATCATAAAATATAAACACTATTAAAGTCCACTCCTTACTATTATTATAAAAAATTTGCTCATCATCAATATTGAAAAATAAATAATAAATTAAATTTGAAATTACATTTTTTCATATATATAGAGTATTATGCAATTAAAAAATAGAGCCAACGAGGTCCACTAGAGTAGGGCAGGGAAAGATAATACATAGCCACTAGGGAAATTGTAGGCCTAGGTCTCCTTTACGATTGACATAGATGCAAAGGCCTTAAGACACATAACAAATATGAGGTGAATCCTTCGGACAAATTTGACACATGAGACAATTCGAGGTTGAACAGATATGAATTGGAAAAGGTGGTAGCAACAAATTTTTTGTCCAAATTTTTTTTTGTGGTCAATTTTATTCCTAAGAGAAAGGAAACACGTGATTGGTGGCCCCTAGAAATTTGAAGAAGCATGATGGATACCAATGTTGGTATATATGACACCATCATAGAGATAAATTCTTTTCAAAAGGCCATCAATGTAGATCAACACAAGGATCCCAATCACAAGCCAAGCAAGCCAAGAGATATGAATTGACACTCCAAATCTATAACAACAATCTGAGAGAACAAATAATTGAAATGAAAATATGATCAAATGAAATAAATGACGAGTCTCTTGGAGGAGGAAGTAATTTTTCTAATAGACATGAAATAGTATGAATAACAATAACAACAATCTGAGAGAACAAATAATTGAAATGAAAATATGATCAAATGATGAGTCTCTTGGAGGAGTAAGTAATTTTTCTAATAGACATGAAATAGTATGAAAACCATTCAAATAAACTCTCATGATTTAAGAATAAATTTATGTCATGTAAAAAGTTTTATTTAATAAAGTCAATATCTCTATGTATCACAGATTCACACAATAATCATATAATATAACTGATAATAAACATAGTCCTCTGAGACAGTTCTACAACCACCATTTTGAGAGATCAATATTAATTTATATTTTTATTTCTTACTTTATAGCTCTAATAATTCTACTTCACAATCATTTGTTAGGTAATCATACCAATGTATTGCTTTTCTAGACAAGAATGCAGCTAGCAAACAAAATAATCATGCAAATGGAGCAACACAGATGGGGACTACAAGAGAACTTTAAGCCAATAACATATTCATTTAGAAAGCATGTATACAAAATTGTGCAGTATATGATTATTCACTATTGACAAGACTTTATGAGGTACATTATATTCTTGTTAACTCTATTAGAGTATTTGGATAGGATTGTTTGATAATTATCACCTAGAATTTTGCAATGAAGCTACAAAATTATTAAGATGCTACTTTTGGGGTCCATAATTGGAAACTTTCTTATGCAAAAATGCAAATTTGGTCAATTTTGTACTCTTGTTAAGATTTGCTTTACTCTTGTTAAGTTTTGCTTTATTGTATTTGCTTTAAGATTTAATTCTTCTCTATCTTAAGTTGATGCACTTTGCATACAACACTACATATTGGTCTAACAAACATAGCTTTCTCCCATTGCAAACACAACCAAATTCGGTCTAATAGACATAGCTTTCTAACAGACATACTAATGTAAGTTTGGATTTGAACACATTGAGATCAACCAACTTGTCAAATCAAAACTTCAACAACAAACAAGCAATAGCATCAGAATTACATCTTACGAATGCACTTGAATCAAGGAGAATAGAAATGAATAGAAATGTTAAATGAACAAGTTTATCATATAAATATGAGAATGCAATAGATAATTGAGATACGATTTCTTAAATCATGAGAAATACAATTTCTTAAATCATATGCCAACAATATCATCAAATCTAAAAATAAATGGCATTGCCAATTGCATTAATTTCTCTTTTGTGATATGGAGCTTTTGAAACCCATGTTTACTATTCTAGTTAATGATAAATCCCATTTGCATTAATTTCTCATGTGTGGTATAGAGCTTTTGGAACCCAAGTTTACTATTCTAGTTAACAATAAATCTTCTATTAAATGGAGCGAACCATAGCATTAAAGATACATTGACAAGACTTGGAGGGAATCATAGCATTAAAGATATATTGACAAGACTTGCTAGAACCGCTCTACCATTTCATCACACTATTCTTGTGAAGGCGGTTTAAGCAATTTACACAAAACCAAAACTATCCTTCCAGTTCTAGGCAGGAACTTAGCTGCCATGCAGCCCTTGTTACTAATGTTATTCACTCTATTTTCTTAGCAGATCACAAAGCATGGGAACTAGTCACAAAGCCGTGAATTATGAGTACCCAAGCTAGTCAGAAAGGCACGGAAATTGATAGGGTTTGAAGGCGGCTAACTACCAAAGGGGTTTTCAGAAATCAAGTTAGGGGTTTCCAAAAATTCTCCAGTAATGTTTTGGATAAGCAATGTCGGAAAGAGAAAAGGCATAGACAGAGAGCAAGCAAGAGAAATTGAATGTGCAGGGCAGATTCATTATGAAGCAGGGCACAACAGTGGTGGTCATATCATATTGATGCATGACATATATAAAAAGTATGTACAAGTAAAATGACATGAAAGAGTACCCGGATGACTGCTGATCTAAAAACTCGAGTAAGATAAATTATCAAAACCTTGATAAATTAGCACACTAAACACATCTTTGTCCAGCAATGGGCACGTTTTTATTTTACCTACGAAAAAAACCTAATTTGAATCATTTTCTTTCCATGCTAGATCATTATGAAAAACAACCAGCCCTTAATGTGATAATCACACCGCCTTGTAAAATAACTAACAATTAACAAAGCCATCTCAAAAATTAAGTTCTGGCCATTCCTCTTCCCCTTTCCGTTTATTTAAAAATGCATGTTTCTTTTATGCCATGCAGACGATATAAACAAGAAATCTGTACTTTCAAACAATTTGGAGAGTTTGCTACTCAGCAAGATTGCCTAATTTATCTATTTATTGGTTACAAAAAAAATTGGTAATAGGTTCAAGGAGCATGCAATGATTATGATATATATGATGCATTCTTTCATACAGGTATGCAGCGTCAAATTTGGAAAACGGTATTGTTGCAAGAAAATTAGAAAAGACAACACAAAATAAATGATGTTTTCCAGGAAAGACATAAACTCATACTTCTTGGTATGAGCATTGAGAACCATATGAAAATTAGTAGTTTTAATTGTTGTTCCTAGCTGTAACAATGTAAGTTGTGCTGAAAGAGTGTTTCTGTGTTTTGAATAGCTTGTATTCATAGGCAGTTCCCATGGGAGTTTTCATGGAACAATGAATATCTGTTGACTTAAATTATATCGCTGTCCACTTTCAAAGATAATCAAATAACATTTGTTTATTTGGATTTCTTGTAACCCAACATGTCTAAGTTTAGAAAAGTTCAACATAAGTTACGAATTTTTTTTATGGAGAGTGGACATACCTTCTCTAAGGAACTAAGCAAGCAAAATTTCAGTCCGTGCATGATGGCTTTCTTCCAATAAATTTTTTGCTTGTTTCTATCCACACATGACCGCCCTGTCTGACAAAACTTGTGCAACCGCACACCAAAAACATTACCAAAAAAATCGCATAAATATTCAACTTAAACATAACATCTTTTGGGCCATACATGTATCCATTACCAAAAAAACATAAAACATTGCATAACATTTAGAAATATTAAAACATAGTCTTCTGAAATAAACATATGTCAACGTGGCCACTTTCATGTGCCACCATGCCAAAGGGTGGGCCCCTCTAACAAAAAAAATATGTCGTTGTCAAAATTTTAAACATGAACAAGTTTTTGTAATGCGACCTCAACCACCAATAAAACAAGCATAACATAAACATTAATATGGCCAACACGACATGCGTGGACCCAACCGCAACCCCTCACACAACACATTTTGGCTGGTTTGGGTCCACCTCTGTGTCGCGACACCTCCTTCCCTTGGCACTGTACCCACCACTCCGTCGCTTGTGTACAGCCTGTCCCATCTCCTTCACGTCTCTTCATGCCAACTCCCACTTGCAACCACAACAAAAACCGTGTAAGGCCACCAAATTCCAGCCAAAAATAATCAAATTGGGCTTAAATGAATTACTTCTCTAGATTCAATGGACAAACAATGCAAATTCAAATTTCAAATTCGAAACAACACATTAAAAAGGGGGAAACCACACAATCCATGTATAAAACATAAATTCTCATCTCAATGCAAGAGCCAGATTTGAAAGAAATACAGTGCAAGAGAAAAACAGAAAGAAAAAAAACACGGAGTGACAAACACGCATAACAATCGACCAGATTCATCAAAGGCACTTCGGTATTGTTCTTGTTACCATACATATTTTTCTACATCACACTGTTATTTCACATTTTCTCCTTTAAGAATTGTATATACTATAATGTTGAATCCCAAACATTTCGAAGCATTCCCAAGCATTCCCAGAAACCATTCCCAAGTATTGACATGCATTCCCAACAACCATTCCCACTAAAATTTACGTTTTCTGTTACTTTTAAATTAAAAAACATTGACAAATATATTTCTTACCAAAAATGTGTCACACATACACACATATTCATTCAGTCCTGCATTCGCTTCTTTTGCTTGGGTGAGGGGACGTAGTCTTCATCATCGTCAGACTCTGCAAGAACCTCTGGTACTTCGTACCAATAACCAGTGTCATCTACAACTCCCGCCTCACCTGCACCTCCCGATGTTCCCTCACTTCCCGCCTCACCTACACAATCTGACGTTCCTTCTTCTTCCTTCTTCCTCTCAATGAGCCGCATCTCTAGCATTGTCCATTGGAGTGTGGTTTCGGTATAACCTGCCTTGTGGACCACCCCCACTTCCCATCGAATGAAGGGGAAAGTTTTAGGAACCCCACGAACTGGTTCTCCCTTAGGCACTTCAAACCCTAGCCCTAGAATAGCCGTTTCGAAAGTTCATCGAGATTGAGCAGCCATTCATCGTCCACAATTTTTTCAACAACCATTTAACTTTCTATGAACTTTTCCCAATCTGCCAAGCCCAAGCTACTACCATGGCCATGATGTTCACATTCGTCTGATATCGGTGATTTGTGCTTAGGAAACAGTCACCCAGAAATAATTTCAAGTACCAAAGAAATTTTTCATCCCAGAACTTGAATACGGCCTTCAACCTTTTATCAGTGATCTTGCCCCTAAAGGCCAACCGTTGTCTCGTTGTGTAAATGGTGAAGGTGGCTTCCATGTCTTCTGCAAACACTACAGACGTATACAAACCTTCTGGATATATGCAGGGAATGTTTTTTTTAACTAACTGAAACTATATCCCACCAACACATTAAATAACAACTTCACTACTTTTTTAATAATTGCCTCCAGATTTATTCTCTCGCACCCTCTTGTTTCATTTATTAACCAATTAATAATTGTGTCCCTTCGCAATTGCCATGCGTATACAATTAATGCATGCACAATTGTATAGGAGATGGCTGCCACCTTTCACCCTTTCCCAATTGCCATGCGTGTATAATTAATACATGCACAATTTTATAGTTGGTAGCTGTCAGCTTTCACCCTTCGTAATTGCCATGCGTATACAATTAATACATGCACAATTGTATACGAGGTGGCTGCCATCTTTCACCCTTTGCCATGTGTATACAGCTGAGTTGGTTCCCTCCTATCAATAGATGGGGTCCACATATATATGGGTTGTATATGTATGAATACCTTTCTATGGGGTCCACATATCTAATGGGCTCCAATTATGTATTAATACCTTTATGAACACACACACATTTATATATATACGCACACACAAACACACACACACACACACACACATTCATAGATATACACATACACATATATTTATATATACACAAATGAGTATATATTTATATATACACACACATATGTGATTACATATAAAGTCAAATACATATGCATACATTTATATATTGAAACATATTTGCGTATATATGTGTCTATGACTTTATGTGTGTGTGAGAGAGAGTATTTACATATATATGTGTCTGTGTGTGACTGTATGCATCACTATTCATACATATATATGCCTATCAATCTGTATAATGGCATACGACTTATTGTGCAATTGTAGACCAATTCAATATTTGCATTCACAGACATGTACACGTGTTTAGCAATTACATATCAATCTAGAAATGCATGCCAATTAGTCTACATGTATGTATATACATATGATAATGTGAATGTATGTATATACAGATTAAAGTAATGTTTTGAGGTCACATGCAAAGATTGTAATGTATAGCATGATACAGATTGACAATGATACATTCTAGACAATGCACATGGATACATTAGAGCATGGAAATGTCAAACACAGATCATGTTGGTATTATGGATGTGTTGCATTGGTTTTGTCATTGATGTCAACACTTGTCAACACTTGAGAACACTTGTCAACACTTATCCTTGTGGAGATCTTTGGCTATGTTCACCGACATATTTAGTGACTTATGCACAGTCATCGGTATTTGGTTCACCGACAGGTTATATTGTTCACCGACACTGAGGATGATCTTTTATCATTTGGAGATTACTTGGTTATGTCGAAGACATTTTTTGGACACTTGGTTTTGGTGATTTGATTATTGGTACAATTGAGTTTGCATATTTGTTGTTACTAGCAAATAGGTCTAGGTTATGGACCGACAAGCATTATCTATTCCAGATCAGCACGACACATTATGGAGATGATTTGTTATTGTTGTAAATGCATTGAGCCGACATCATGCATCGCATATTGATTCATTTGTAATTGATTTAATTGTAATATCTTAGTAAGCCGACCTACACATTTGGTCTTAGGTTTTGGTATATATGTAAGATCTCATTTATGAGATTATGAAGTAGGAGAGTAGCGTGAAAAATGATTGTAATAAGGTATATGTGAATATAAGTAGAGCTATACACGCAGACATCATTTGAAGATTCAAGGAGGGTATGAGGAAGACAATCAGAGCTTAACCGGTACTGAATCCAACATATGAAGATGTTATTTTGAGCAATACATTATCATTGAATTCAACCATCCAATTGTAGTTAGTGTGACTCCCATTTTGTGATTGAGCAGTGAGCTCTAGGCAGTTGGCCTTTCTGCATGTGCAGATCCCATTTGTACACACATACTATCTGTAGTAGTATCATCTGATTGTGGGTAAGGTTTCCCACCGTGGTTTTTTCCCTTACAGGGTTTCCATGTACAAATAACTGTGTTATGTGTTGTGTATGTTATTTGTCTTTCTGTTTCATGCATTAAACTTTACTGGTACTGTTATTAACTGCTAAACTGTCTACTGGAATTAAAGTTTGGTTTACCGGTATTATGCACTAAGTTTGACTAAGTTATATTTGGGTTGAAATTAATAGACAACTGATTCACCCCCTCCCTCTCAGTTTCCTCGAGGACCTAACAATTGGTATCAGAGCTAAGTCCTCTTTTTGTAGAAGTTTAACAACTTGAGTAGATCCTATGTCTACTAACTATTTTAGGATGGATAGTCTGAAACTTGATGGAACCAACTATGGTATATGGAAGATTAGAATGGAAACACATCTGAATTGCACTGGAAAGGATATATGAGATGTTACAAAGAATGGCTATGTTTCTCCTACTCGAGGTCAACCTAATCCACCAACCTTGGCTAAAGATGAAGAAAATGATTGCAAAGCAACAGAAGCACTTTTGAGCGTATTGTTAGATCAACAAATCTGTAAAGTTCTGATGCCAAAGAATAACAAGATGAGAGAGGGGGGTGAATCATACAAACTTAATCTTCCATAAAATCAACAGATTCAACCTCAGTAACTTATACTTCAGCAATATAACCAAAAACTGCTAAACATGCTAACTCATAAACACATAATCATCATAACACATATAACACCAGATTTAATGTGGAAACCCAAATAGGGAAAAACCACTATGGGATTTTGGACCCACTAAGAAATATACTCTTCTAGAGTATGCTCAGTTAAAAGCAAATCCTGTTAAAGATTACAAACACATTGCTAGATGTGACCCGGTTAAGGGATTTCCCTCAGATCTGTTAGGATCTTCACTTTGTTAGAAGTGACCTTGTCAAAGGATTTCAAACACTCAACTAGAATGTCACCTTTCTAGAGGGTTTACAAATAAGACTGTTAAGTCTACCCGGTTAAGAGATTTTCTGTCACTTACAAAATAACAGTAATAAAATATATCTGCAACTTCACATCTAAAATGCTAAAGCGGGTTCTTATTTGCTCAAAACAATCTTGTCATAGGACTTATCTTGGCCCTCTACTAGGCTCCTTACTCTGTTATTCAAAACAAGTCTTCAAGATTCTGTGCTTGGTAATCACTATGTAGCATCCCTGTGCTTACACTTGGCCGCATACATTGTTCATCAATAATTTCTTATTTATAAACAATTGCTAACCGCTTAATCTCCTTGATCATATTTCCCATGATCAATCATAGCCATCAGATCTTCAATCTTGACTAGGTTCAATGTATCCTTCGATCTGAAAACATTTTACCTCGCCTTGGAACTTGCATACCTTCCTAGGAACTTGTGCTAGGTTATTGCGGTTCAATCTGCGCTGTAGATCTTCCTCTTGATTTTCCATAGTCGTAGATCTTTAACAAACTTCATGCGCGGCATACCAATCATTTATACATCTCCAGCTCATCAGCATCCTTCATTAAATAATGCTTTTATCCATCCAATGTGATTTGTCATAACTCGGTTGCAACTCGGTAAATACTAAACTTTACTCGGTAGACATTCTGCCTTCATTAACCGATATCGATAACCTTAGGGTTTACCGACTAGGTTCCTTAGGGTTTACCGACTAGGTTCTTTGCTCGGTGACATAGTATAGTATTAACCTTACAATCAACAACATATGTAGGATATCAAAACAATCTAAACATCATGATCTCATCATTGTCTAACTCGGTAATAGTTGCCCATTGAATATCTTATTTCTCCCCTTATTCATCACATTCTTTCTGTCTCTTTTACTGACATCTTAATTCTCTTCAAATCAATCTTCTCAAGATATGGCAACATCATACTAAATCAGGAAATCAATTTCTTGACGTCAATGATAAAATAATGTTATATAAATAGTTATCATCCTTTTTCAGTTATATCAATAATCTTCAACAATCTTCTCAATATCCTTAATGAATATCAACAATCTCCTTCTATTGAAATGCCAACAATCTCCCCCTTTGGCATTGATGACAAAACCAACAATTAAATGGTAATACCAACAAGATATTCAAATTGATTCGGATTCAGATTGCTGTTAGACTTCTCCTGTTATCCTTGAGCTGCTAAAAATCGTCTGACGTCTTCTCCCTTTTGCAGTAATCTTCTCCCCCTGTCATTAGTCTTCTGTTATTTTCATCATTTAAGATTTTACCATTTAGTCAACCATTTAGTCTTCTCCCCCTTTGACAACAATGCCAAGAAGTAAAAGAACTAAATCGTGATTTCTTCCCCTATGAAGTGATTTGCCTTGTTGTGTATCATCTCAATCTCGGTCAGAGCAACTTGTCTCTATTCACTATTTCCTGCACACCTTTAGAAAACCTTCTAAAGTGCATAAATCAGCATCAATCCACACATAATATTCTGTAGATTCATCGAATTGATGCTTTCACCGAACTCTGATAGTGAGTAGAAGATAGGGGTAGGACCCCTCACTTGCTTCTAAGATACTCAAAAGTGTCCCTTGGTAGTGGCTTTGTGAAGATGTCTGCTAATTTCTCCTTTGAACTGATATATTCTAGCACAACTTTCTTTTCTGAGATAATGATACTTTATAGATATATGCTTTGTCTTAGAGTGCATTACCAGATTCTTTGAAATGTTAATGGCACTAGTATTATCACAGAATATAGTTACTGGCTCAGTAACCTTTTCAATTATACCTTCCAACAGTTGCTTGATCCATGCTATATTGGTACAATTCAATGCTGCAGCAACATATTCAGCTTCTGTTGTTGACTGTGAAATACATCCTTGTTTCTTGCTAAGCCAACTCACTAGTCTTTCTCCTAAAAAGAAAGCTCCACCACTTGTGTTTTTCCTATCATCAATGTTGCCTACTCAATCAGCATCAGTATAAAATTTTAAATCAAAATCATTTCTTTTTTCATATACTAAGCCATAATCTTTAGTGCCTCTCAAGTATCTGAAAATTCTCTTGATTGCTGTCATATGGGTTTCTTTGGGATCTGCAGAGAATCTTGCAACAATACCTACTGCATGTGCAATATCCGGTCTACTATGCACAACATATTGTAACTTTCCAATCATAGATTGGTAAAGTGTCTCATCAACAGATGCAGATTCATCATTCTTTGATAGTTTACAGTTAGTAGTCATAGGAGTACTTACTAGTTTGGAATCCTCCATTCCAAATTTCTTCAAGATTTCCTTTATGTACTTGGATTGAGTAATGAAAATCTCATCTTTCATTTGCGGTATCTATAAACCTATAAAATACTTTATCTCACCAATTACTGACATCTCAAATTCTTTGCACATTTCATTATCAAAGTTTTTGCATAGAGAGTCATTTCCACAAAATATAATGTCTTCAACAAATATGGTTGAGATCAGTATTCCATTGTCCTCATCATTCTTCATGTACATATTGTTGTTTTCACTTGTCCTTATAAAACCAATATTGATTAAGTAAGAGTGCAATCTTTCATACCATGCTCTAGGGGCTTGTTTCAGACCATATAAAGCTTTGTTTAATTTACATACCTGATCTTTACGCTTGTCTTCAATAAATCCTTTAGTTAATTCAATATAAACTTCTTCTAGTATACCATTCAAAAATGCAGATTTCAGATCCATTTGATATACCTTAAATTTTTTGAAAGTAGCATATGCCAACAATGTTCTTACTCCCTCAAGTCTAGCCACAGGTGCAAAAGTCTCACCATAATCTATTCCTTCTTCTTGAGCATAACCTTTGCAAACTAGTCTTACTTTGTTGCGAATGACCTCACCTTTTTTATTTAGCTTGTTTCTGAAAATCCGCTTAGTACCGATTACATTTTTGTCCTTCGGTCTTGGGATCAGTGTCCATGTGTCATTCTTCTTGATTTGATCAATCTCTTCTGTCATAACATTTACCCAATCTTCACTATTAAATGCCTCTTTTACTATTCTCTGTTCAAATTCAGATATCAGACATGTGTTATGTCTCAGTTTGTTCCTTGTCATCACTGGAGCATCCTTGTCTCCTATAATCTGACTTGATGCATGATGTCTTCTGACACATTTGGCTAATATAAACTCGGTAGGCTTTGTATGATCTTCTTCATCACTCGGTAACTGGACATTATCTTCATTTTCTTTAGCAGCTTTCTCGGTAGGACTTCTTGGTTGAACATAAACGAATTCTTCATAATTTTCTAGTTCTTTGGAATTTCCTTCATCATTTCTTTCTGCAAATTCATCAATTTTCACATTTGCACTTTCCACTATTTTATTAGATGATTTGATCAGACATTTAAATGCTTTACTTCTAGAAGAATTGTTAGGATTCCCACAGATATTGAGAGGGGGGGGTGAATCAGTATCTAACCGGTGTATTGAATTTCTTAACTTAAAACATGCAGAACATATTATAACAGTGTACCGGTATGCAAGAAATAATGCAATAAATAGAATTAAAAGAATCCACATGAAAAGCACACCATGACACAAGGATTTAAAGAGGAAACTCGGTGTGGGAAAAACCTTGGTGGGATTTGTGACCCACAATATTCACTTACTGGCCAATAAGAGAATATTACTGCTACAAGAGGGGCCTGGACATGCAGGAAGGCCAACTGCCTAGAGCTCACTACTCAAACACAAAATGGGAAGTCTCACTGACTTACAATGATGGATTATATAAATCTAGTATCTTGTACTGCTTCAGAATAGCACCTATAATGCTAGATCCAGTTCCGGTTTCTGCTCTGCTTCTTACATAAACCCTTAACCTATAATTCGCATAATAGGTCTGCCTTAATTTGCCTAAATACAATCTTCTATCTTCCTTACTTACTTGCAAATTTTCTACAATGATCTCTCTTATATATAAGAGTCATTTTACAACTTGCTAAGTCGGCTTACAAATTTTTTACAATAATAAACAAAATATAATATATCAAAAATCCTGTCGGCCTCTATGCCGGTATGCTTCCTTTCTCTGTCGGTGCCAATGATCTGAGTGCCGGTGTAGAGTCTGATCTTGCTAGTGCCTGTGAACTATCTTGCCAGTGTAATACCTTGCCGGTGCCATAGGATTGTAAGGTTGCCATCAATGGCAAAACCTTCAATCACCTACAATGTCTCATTGGAGTGTGCATATGCCAACAATCTCCCCCTTTGGCATTGATGGAAACACTCATGAGAAAATTCAAAAGTGTATCCAAAATTGTAATTCAAAAATGTTTCCAAAAATATGTTATAAAAAATATAAGAACTCCCCCTGAGTAGATAAGTATTTTGCCGGTTATTTTCTCATACTACTACTCCCCCTTTGGCATCAATGACAAAGGTTGTTAAGATGTCAGTAGAGTTGTAGTCTCAACCTTGTAACTGGGTGGTTACAATTTAAAAAAGATCTCCAAAAATCAAGTTTATACTTTCCATAAACTTCTTGCTGTCCTTTATTGCTGTCTCTATTCTTTTAACTGTACCAATGAGGTGCTGCATATGCTCTGCCGGTGTTTTCTGTCCCTGTACCAATGCCTCAGATATTTCCTTCCATAGTGATGCTAGATAGTCCAATCTTGGACTTAGTTTTAGTCTCAATTTCTTTGCCTTATTCACTATTCTCTCCTTTTCTCTTTCTAACTTAAGTAACTCTTCCTCAAAACTTGTTATCCTTTGCTCAAAAACTAATAATGTATCAGGCGAGTTAACAAAATTATCAGCAAGTTTATTGATTTCATCCTGTACCTTGCTCATTTTCTTATCTATGTCTACTATCAAAAATTTTATCTTGCAGATGTCTTTGTACAGAGTTTTGTATTTTTTCAATAAGTTACATAGTTCCGATAGAAGTGTGTCAAATTCCCTAGTACACTTCTTTATCTGATCTTCAAAGAATTTTTTCTTTTCAATTTCTACCTTATTCTTCAAAGTCTCTTCCTTTATTTTCTCAATGGTCACTGTGTTCTCAGTGATGTATTTACACAAAGAATCAAGTTGTTTTAAATAATCCTTATTTTCTATGTTACAGTTAGGAGCTATTACCTTCAAAATTGGGATTGTGTCATCTATAGCTTTATAAGCCTGTGAACTACAATCGGTTATCCTTTTGATGGAGTCCAAAAGTACTTTAGTTACATTTGTTGATTTGTGGCTTGCTGAGGAGGAACCAACATTCTGAATTCTACTGGTGGAGGAAGTAACCAAGCTTGTAGTGACCTCTGGTAGGTCAATCTGTGTTTCCATTTCTTTAAGCAATGGTTTTTGATCTTCTCCTGTTGCCGATTGTATTGTTTCCTCATGACTCTGTTCCTATACCTGTTTTTCTTTCTCAACAAGAAATATGTCCCATGCATTTTATGTTTCTTCAATTACCTCATTAACTCTTCCAACCATTAAAGCAATATGCCGGTGTGCAATAGAGAATACTGACCAGTTGGCTTCAGCAATTAGGTCATCTATCTCCTTAGGTGAGTTTACTGGGTAAACAGCTAGTAACTTTTCAATTTTGATTTTCTTATCAAGCTCTATAACAAATTGTCTTCTTGCTTCCAGTCTTTTGAACAGTTCATCTGGTACTTCATCTATCACTTCCATCAAAAATTTCTTATACATGTCCATGTGCAAAATAACACTGTTTTCCACTTGTTCTTTTTCATCTGCTGTCAAAGTGTCATAGAACTTTCCTATGTTTTTGAGTTTCCCTTCCTCTGTAATTTCATTTAGCAATATGTCAAGAGGGGCCAAGTTTTGTTTTGTTCTCTTCTTCTTCTTGGGTGTAAGTTTCTTCTTTGGTGTAGTCTTTTTAACTAGAGACCTCACTGCTTGCTGTTTTTGTCTAGTTCTCCTAGGTGAGGGTGTGGTTGCCGGTGAAGGATCTCTTTTCCTTACAACTTTTTTGAAAGTTGAAGGTGTGTCACTCTCCGAGGAAGTGCCTACCAGTGATAGGTGAGTCTCAGGTTGTAGAGTTCCTAACTCATCCTCAGTGATACTGGTTTGCTTTAATACATCTTCTTTAATAGCCTTTGCCTGTCTAGAACCTCTTCTCACAACTGCTTCAACCTTTTTCACTCTCTTCTTAGATTGAATTTGTTTTTCAATGGTTTCAACACTACCAAATACTTCTTCCCTTGGTTCATTTGGTGCTTCCAGAAGTGCTTTAGCATAAGTCTCAATAATATGATCATCGGTTTCATAACCCATCTCTATTACCCAGATTGTTCTTGGGATGATTGCTTCGATCCAGATCTCATTCTTTTTTATTACAAAGCATATGTTATCTTTGTACTTGTCAACAATCTTCTGTGATAATCTGATTCTCTTCTTCATTTTGGCCTTAAGTGCTTGAAAGTATTCATGGATATTCTTTTCCTTGTCTTCACCCATGTTATTCAATAGTTCTATTAACTGTTTTCCTCCTAGTATATCAAATCCAAGTACTTTATAGCTTATACCAGGAACCTATTTGGTTATGTGTAGCATCAAGCATACAAGCAGATTACCAAACCTAAAAGTTCCTTTCTTATCTTTCTTTATCTTGCCTAAGTTGTCTTAACTCATCTTTTAACCATTCACATATGTCAATTTTCACATTGTCTGTAACCATATCATAAGCACTTTTAATGCACAAACTAGAAACTGAGTTAAGTCTATTTGCACGAGTAGCTTTATACCCTAAAATCATGCTAACAAATCTCACATTTATATGAGTCACATCATTTACCCTCAAGGACCTTCTGTCGGATGTTGCACTAGTTAAGTTCATTACTAGGTCATTAGAGACCTTTTTAGTCTTGTCTGGTCTTTTACCGGTGGAAGGTAACCCTGTGACAGCTTTCATAGCTTCCTTGGTAATTTTGTCAATTGCATCTAACTAGAAAAATTCACCATGTACCATGCTTAAGACTATCCTAATCACATCCTTGGGAAATTCAGGAATGCAGAGGATTTCAATAAATCCTAGGGTTTCAATGATTTTATGTTCTGGTTTTACATTTCCGAAATTATCACATATGATAGATTTATACATTGTTTTGATCTCTTCATCTCCCAATTCCTCTATGTTACAGTGAATGTAAATTCTGGGGTCTTCAACATAAACAACTCCTTTTGGTATTTGAGAGAAAGCACCTATATTGTCATCTTTCTTTGCTACCTCGGGAACTAGTTGAAATACGGGCCTAGGGCATTTTATAACCTCGACTACAATAGGATTTGCTATATATTCAAGTGCAGAGGTGGATGCCATGATGATAAATACCTTTTTCTACCTTTGGATGGATTGATTTCTTGAAGTGCTTCGCCTCTTTGCTCGAAATCCCTTAGCTCTGCAAATATCGCGCTCTTTGAATGTTTGAAATCTTAGTGAAGTGAAATGGAGCCAAAACCACAAATTTATAATGTTTATTTGCCATCTACCACATTTAATGCACGTCGGTTAAGTATTCTCTTAACATTGTCTACCGGTAATGAAGTAATTTCCAACTTCTCACCATTAACCGAGGGAATTATAGCACATGTGTCATTAGATTGCCTAACCCTCAAGGAAACTTTCTTCAATTTGATGAAGAACTTCCTGCCGGTGGAGCACTACTCTATCCTGCTGGTGGAGTGTTGATTGGTTCTACCGGTGGAGTATTCCCAACATTTAAATCAGCTTTTCTAATCCATTTTTTTGAGAATTCTTTCTTAACCTCTTCAACTTTTTCTTTACCTTTCAAGCTAGAAATTTTGTTGTCTGTCGGTGATCCTTTGCTTCTATAGAATTTAACAATATGTCCAATCTTGTTACATGCATAACAAGTCACATTATTCTTTTGAATAGCCTTTCCATAACCTATGCCGGTTTGTGTTCTGAATTGATTAGATAAATGTCTAAATCTTCCACAAACATAACATCTCACATTCATTCTGCAATTTTCAGAGTTGTGACTAACTTTGTTGCATTTTGAACATTGACCAGTGGGTGTGTTGATATTCTGATAATTTCTAGATCTACATTCATTTTCTCTATGACCATACTTATTACAGTTAAAGCATTTTCCATTGAATTTATAAGCATTAGGTTGCCTTACCGGTTTGCTATGATCTTGTGTGTTTGCAGTACCAGAGCTTTCACCAACTTCAAAGCCAATTCCAGGATTGTCACCTTTAGGTTTTTTATTCTTTAGCAAGTTACCAAGTTCCTCTGAGCTTTTCTTGAATTTTTATTTATGTTGATTTGCTATTTCTAGTTCTCTTTCTAAGACTTCTTTCTGCCTCATCAGTTCATTGGAGTCATTCTGAGTGTGCATCAGATCTGTCTTCAATAAATCATTTTCATAGCTAAGTCTCGTGTTCTCATTTGCTGCATCACTTAGTCTTCTGGTCATTTCTTCTTCATTCTTCTTCCTATCTTCAATTTCCTTACAAAATCTCATAGTCATATCCTGGATCTCATTCTTTGTTGTCATGTTCTCTTGTTTCAGCTTGTTTATCATATCATTGAGTGATTCCTTTTCATCATTCTCATTTTGCATATTTTCACAAAGTTCTCTTCTCTTATTTCTTGCAATAGTAAGATTCTCTTGAAGTGCCTGAATGATATCCTGAGCTACTTTTAGATCATCTTCTAGTTTGATATTTTTTAATTTCTCTACATCATAGTCTGAAAGAGCTGCTTCAAGTTGCTTCATCATATTTTCCATATCTACCGGTGTCAAGGTCTTCCTCAAGCTATTAGGCTTCTGAAAATAGAGGACTTGGCTCTGATACCAATTATTAGGATTCCCACAGATACTGAGAGGGGGGGTGAATCAGTATCTAACCGGGGTATTGAATTTCTTAACTTAAAACATGCAAAACATATTATAATAGTGTACCAGTATGCAAGAAATAATGCAATAAATAGAATTAAAAGCATCCACATGAAAAGCACACCATGACACAAGGATTTAATGAGGAAACCCGGTGTGGGTAAAACCTCGGTGGGTTTGTGACCCACAATATTCACTTACTGGCTAATAAGAGAATATTACTGCTACAAGAGGGGCCTGTACATGCAGGAAGGCCAACTGCATAGAGCTCACTGCTCAAACACAAAATGGGAAGTCTCACTGACTTACAATGATGGATTTTATAAATCCATTATCTTGTACTACTTCAGAATAGCATCTATAATGCTAGATCCAGTACCGGTTTCTGCTCTGCTTCTTACATAAACCCTTAACCTATAATTCACATAATAGGTCTGCCTTAATTTGCCTAAATACAATCTTCTATCTTCCTTATTTACTTGCAAATGTTCTATAATGATCTCTCTTATATATAAGAGTCATTTTACAACTTGCCAAGTTGGCTTACAAAGTTTTTACAATAATAAACAAAATATAATATATCAAAAATCCTGTCGGCCTCTGTGCTGGTATGCTTCCTTTCTCTGCTGGTGTCGGTGGTCTGAGTGCCAGTGTAGAGTCTGATCATGCTAGTGCCGGTGAACTATCTTGCTGGTGTAATGCCTTGCCGGTTCCATAGGATTGTAAGGTTGCCATCAATGACAAAACCTTCAATCACCTACAATGTCTCATTGGAGTGTGCATATGCCAACAAGAATAACCAAGAAATGTTCCTTCCTCATTTTTTTGATCAAACTTTCCATTTCTGTCATCTTTGTGAACATAGCATCTACTTCCAAAGATTTAAAATAACTTACATTAGGTTTCTTGTCATACCAGATCTCATATGGTGTCTTCATAGTTCCTTTCTTCAATTGTACTTGGTTCAGGGTGTAAACAATAATGCTGATTGCTTCTCTCCAAAATGTTTGAGGTACCCTGTTTTCTATCATTAGGGTTCTGACACAATCTACAATTGATCTATTTCTTCTCTCAGCTATCCCATTTTGTTGTGGTGTTCTTGGTGCAGACACTTGCCTTTTTATACCATGATCATTGCAGAATAAGTTAAATTCATTAGAAGTGAACTCTCCTCCTCTATCAGATCTAAGACATTTTAGCTGTCTTCCAGTTTCATTTTCAACTCTTGCCTTGTACCATTTAAACATTTGAAAAGCTTTTGATTTTTCTTTTAAAAACATAACTGACATCATCCTTAAGTAATCATCCACAAATAATATGAAATATTTATCACCATAATAACTTTGAACTTTCATGGGACCACAAAGATCAGTATGTACTAGATCTAAAATTCCTTTAGAAGTGTAGGACTTACTTGTAAATATTGATCTTGTCATCTTACCCATCTGGCATCCTTGGCACATAGCATTCTCAGGTTTTTCCAGACTCGGTAGACCTCTTACTCGGTGCTTCTTACTTATTTTGATCAGATTATCAAAATTTACATGACAAAACCTTTTATGCCATAACCAGGTATCATCTATCTTTGCATAAAGACACTTGTTCTGAGTTGATTCAAGATGAAATGTATTACCTTTTGTTTGTGTTCCGGTAGTAGCTAACTTTCCATGCTTGTCATGAACTTTGACAATTCCTTTCTGAAATTCTATTCGGTATCCTGTATTGTTTAGCTGTGCTACACTCAACAAATTGTATTTCAAACCTTCAACCCAGTATACATCATCACATTTAGCATTGTCAAGAAGTGTTATAGATCCTTTACCTTTCACCGAACATGGTGCATCATTACCAAATCTTACATAGCCTCCATCATAGTCTTCTAATTTAACAAATTTGTGTTTATCACTTGTCATGTGATGTGAGCATCCACTATCTATGATCCAAGAATCATTATTATTTATGTGAGATATTAGGGATTTTTCTTCATACCTTTCTTCATCTGATCCATCTTTAATAACCACATAAACAACTTCCTCAGTATCAGTTTCATTAGATTTATCATCGTTGGATTCCTCATCAGCTACTAGACATGTCTTTCTATCTCTCCTTCTGAAGTCTCAGTGTCCTCTGTATTGTTTGTCTTTCTGCCTGTTATCTCGGTATTCTCTCTTTTCACTAGATTCTTTGTCAGGACAGTTAGAAGCCATATGTCCTATTTTATCACAATTGAAACATTTTAAAGGTAGCTTCCCTTTATACTTACCTTTTCCTCTCGGTAACCTTCTGGCTAATAATGCTTCAAACTCTTCTTGCTTCTTGATTTCCTCATACAGTTTGTGCACTTCTTCCATGTTCTTGTGAAATATTTCACTTGCTCCACTATGATTCCCTTCAGAGTACTTACTCATTCTATCACTATAACCATCAGATTCACCAATATGAAAAGAACTAAATGCAGATTCTACTTTATTTATTGAAGACCCACTGTTATCAAAATTACTTAACTCAAATGCATGTAGCTTACCAATAGTAGCATCCAAAGAAACTGGCATGTTAGGTACAGACCTCAATTCATTGATTGCAGAGACTCGAATAGCATAAGCAGGTAGAAGGGTTCTCAAAAACTTACTTCTTACATCCTTTTCTTCAATAGTTCCTCCTGCTCCTTTAATTTGATTGACATTTTCCTTTAACCTTGTACTGTATTGGGTTATGTTCTCACCTTCATTCATTCTCATAGATTCAAGTTATCCTCTTAGACTATCTATTTTTTCTCTTTGAACATGTTCATCACCGCCATACACAGATATGAGCTTAGTCCACATTGTTTTTGCATCATTATGACCTTCTAGATCATTAAACTCTGAGTCGATCAATGCTGATGTTATTTCAATCATAGCTTGAATATGTTCTTGCTTTGCCTTTATCTCTTCCAAGGTCATAGGGTTGGTGCTTGGTGGTATCTAATCATTCTCCAAATAATATGTTGCATATTCTCCAATTCCTGATAAATGTAGCTTCATCCTTTTCTGCCATGTGGAGAAACTTGACTTGTTCAGCTTTGGTGCATCCCTTTTATACATCTTCGGATCTTTGCCTCAAGTACCTTTAAACTTTTCTTCTGGAGTCCAAAGCTCTGATACCAATTGTAAAGTTCTGATGCCAAAGACTAACAAGATGAGAGGGGGGGTGAATCATACAAACTTAATCTTCCATAAAATCAACAGATTCAACCTCGGTAACTGATACTTCAGCAATATAACCAAAAACTGCTAAACATGCTAACTCATAAATACATAATCATCATAACACATATAACACCGGATTTAATGTGGAAACCCAAATAGAGAAAAACCACTGTGGGATTTCGGACCCACTAAGAAATATACTCTTCTAGAGTATGCTCGGTTAAAAGCAAATCCTGTTAAAGATTACAAACACATTGCTAGATGTGACCCGGTTAAGGGATTTCCCTCAGATCTGTTAGGATCTTCACTTTGTTAGAAGTGGCCTTGTCAAAGGATTTCAAACACTCAACTAGAATGTCACCTTGCTGGAGGGTTTACAAATAAGACTGTTAAGTCCACTCGGTTAAGAGATTTTCTGTCACTTACAAAATAACAGTAATAAAATATATTTGCAACTTCACATCTAAAATGCTAAAGTAGATTCTTATTTGCTCAAAACAATCTTGTCATAGGACTTATCTTGTCCCTCTGCTGGGCTCCTTACTCTATTATTCAAAACAGGTCTTCAAGCTTTGGTGCTCGGTAATCACTATGTAGCATCCCTGTGCTTACACTTGCTCGCATACATTGTTCATCCATAATTTCTTATTTATAAACAATTGCTAACCACTTAATCTCCTTGATCACAATTCCCATGATCAATCATAGCCATCAGATCTTCAATCTTGACTAGGGTCAATGTATCCTTCGATCTGAAAAATGTTTTACCTCGCCTTGGAACTTGCATACCTTCCTAGGAACTTGTGCTAGGTTATTGCGGTTCAATCTGCGCTGTAGATCTTCCACCTGATTTTCCATAGCCATAGATCTTTAACAAACTTCATGCGTGGCATCCAATCATTTATACATCTCCAGCTCATCAACATCCTTCATGAAATAATGCTTTTATCCATCCAATGTGATCTGTCATAACTCGGTTGCAACTTGATAAATACTAAACTTTACTCGGTAGACATTCCACCTTCATTAACCGATATCGATAACCTTAGGGTTTACCGACTAGGTTCTTTGCTCGGTGACATAGTATAGTATTAACCTTACAATCAACAACATATGTAGGATATCAAAACAATCTAAACATCATGATCTCATCATTGTCTAACTTGGTAATAGTTGCCCATTGAATATCTTATTTCTCCCCTTATTCATCACATTCTTTCTGTCTCTTTTACTGACATCTTAATTCTCTTCAAATCAATCTTCTCAAGATATGGCAACATCATACTGAATTAGGAAATCAATTTCTTGACATCAATGACAAAATAATGTTATAAAGATAGTTATCATCCTTTTTCAGTTATATTAATAATCTTCAACAACCTTCTCAATATCCTTAATGAATATCAACAATCTCCTTCTATTGAAATGCCAGCATAAATAATGGTATTATCAAACCGATCTACTACTAAAGCTATTTGGGATAAATTGGAGACATTGAATGAAGGTGATACCACTGTCAAAATTGCAAAACTGGAATTTTTCCAGGTCAGGTTTGAAAATCTGAAAATGGAAGATGAAAGGATTTCTTCTTTTATGGAAAGAGTTAATGAAATTGTTTCAGGTATACAATGTTGTGGAGGATCCTTAAGTGAAGATGAAATTGTTTCTAAAGTTTTAAGAGCTTTGCCACCAGCATAAAAATGAAAGTAATTGCTAGTAATGAATTGAGAAGAATGCCTAATGCATCAGTATCTAGAGACACTTTGGTTGGAAAACTTTCAGCTTTTGAACTTGAGGAATTTGGTCCTATTGCTACAATTAAGATAGATTTGGATTTCAAAGATTCATCATCTGCATCATCATCATCATCATCATCTGAAAAATATGATTGGAAAACACTCTATGTTAGAGAACTTGGAAAAATAAGAAGAGAGAATGAAGAACTTGAAGAGCTTGAAGCACTATTTGCAATGAAAATGCCTAAAGGTCTAGTTGGAAGTAAGTATGAAGGTAAAGCACCATTTAAATGTTTTAACTGCAATAAAATTGGTCATATGGCATCTAGGTGTCCTGATAGACATGCAAGATTGAAAGAAGAAGCTCAAAGAACATACAAGCCTAACCCTGAATATCAAAGGTACATATTTAAGAAGAATAGAGACAAATCATGTTACTATGCTGATGAAGGAGTTACTGATGATTCTGATGAGGAACCGACAGACAATGGATGGGCTTTTGTTGCAATAATAGAAGATCAACCAACACCTACTGTTCAACCAATAGAGCAGGCCCTGACAGCTAAAATTGAAGAAAAAGATTAATGGATCATTGCTTCCAGATGTTCACATCATATGATTGGTGATAAGAGTAAATTCTTAACCTTTCAGGAATACAATGGAGGTCTAGTAAGATTTAGAGATGACAAAGCTTGTTTGATCAGAGGAAAAGGGACTATATCTTTTGATGGTAAGCACAATACTGATAATGTTTACTATGTTGACAGTTTGAAGCATAATCTCCTGAGTGTTGGTCAAATAGTTGAAAAGGAATTTCAATTACAATTCAAGAATGGTAAATGCAAAAATCATGAACAGAACTAGTTTGGAAATTGCAACTAGTAATCAGACTAGAGGTAATATCTTTCATTTGAATAACAATGAGAAGACATGATTGATTGCACATATTGATGAAAGTTGGTTATGGCATAAGAGACCGTGTCATGTAAATTTTGATTGCACTGTGAAATTCAGTACAACTAAGGTAGAAAGGGACTTACCTAAGATTGTTAAATCTCACAATCTGGTATGTAAGGAATGTCAATTTGGAAAGCAAGTTAGAGCAACTTTTAAGAGTATTTCAGAAAAATCCAATAATGTTCTTAACTTAATTCATACTGATTTATGTGGTCCAACAAGAACTAGAAGTTTACAAGGAGATAGATATTTTATGCTAATCATTGATGGTTATTCTAGAATGTGTTGGGTTACTTTTCTCAGGGAGAAATCAGAAGCTTTTGAGAAATTTAAACTATTCAAGGTCATGGTAGAGAATGAAACCGGTAAGAAAATCAAATGTTTGAGATCAGATCAAGGAGGTAAACTCACATCTAAGGAATTTAATACATTTTGTGAAGTAAATGGAATCAGAAGACAATTATCAGCACCTCGGACACCCCAGCAAAACGGAGTTGTGGAAAGGAAGAACATAACTATTTTGGATGCAGCTAGAAGCATGATATCAGAAGAAAACCTACCTCATGTGTATTGGGGAGAAGTAGTCAATACAATTGTTTATACATTCAACATAGGTCACATCAAAGGTAAAACCAGTAAGACCCCTCATGAACTACGGTTTGGTAATACTCCTACTCTTAAATATTTCAGAATATTTGGAAGCAAATGTTATATTAAGAGAGATGATTATATTGGCAAATTTGATCCTAGAAGTGATAAAGGAATATTTCTTGGTTATTCATCTAAGAGCAAGGCATATAGATGTTTTAATAAGAGATTGTAGAAAATCATTGAAAGTACAAATGTGAAGATTGATGAACAATTTAGAAGGTCTATAGACTGTGAACTGACACTTGAGATAATCACAAATGAACCTACAATGAGTACACTGGTACAAAATGTTGATCCAGTCACACCGACATCATCAGAGAATTCCACAGTGAGTGAAGAACAACAACAAGTGAACACACCTAGGTATGTAAGATTGAATCACTCTGAAAGTCAAATAATTGGGAATAAGTATCAAGGAAATATGACTAGAGGAAGACTGGCAAATGAAGAGGTATGTCTAATTTCTCAATTTGAACCAACAGCTATTAATGAGGCATGTGAAGATAAATATTGGATTAAGGCTATGTAAGATGAATTGGAACAAATTGAAAAGAATAACACATGGACATTGGTTCCCCGACCTAAAAAACAAAAATGTAATTGGAACTAAATGGGTATTCAAAATAAACTTAATGAAGATGATAAGGTAATCAGAAACAAAGCAAAATTAGTGTGTAAGGGATATTCACAGACAAAAGGAATTGATTACAATGAAACCTTTGCACCGGTAGCTAGAATTGAAGCAGTCAAATTATTCTTAGCTTTTGCAGCACACAAGAACTATTAAGTATATCAAATGGATGTTAAATGTGCATTTCTGAATGGTAATCTTGAAGAGGAAGTTTACATTGAACAACTTGATGGATTTTGGTTGACAAATGACAATGATATGGTTTGCAGGTTAAGGAAAGCTTTATATGGATTAAAGCAAGCTCCTAGAGCTTGGTATGCTAGATTGGACAAATATCTTTTGAAGCTTGGTTACACTAAACGTAATGCTGACAACAACTTATATTACAAAGTGACTAATGATGACATCTTGGTTATAGAATTTTTTGTTGATGATATAATTTTTGGAGGAGAAGATGGATTGTGTAAAGACTTTTCTAATAAGATGCAGGAAGAATTTGAAATGTCTATGATTGGAGAGATAAAATTCTTTTTAGGATTGCAGATTTCACAGACTGATAAAGGCATATTCATAAATCAATCAAAGTACTTGAAGGAATTACTTAAGAAATTTGGCATGGAAAACTCTAAACTGGTAAGTACACCTATGACTACAACTGATAAACTATCATTGAAGGATGAATCAACACCTGTCAGTCCGACAAGCTACAAGTCTATGATAGGAGGTTTACTATATTTGACACAAACAAGACCTGATATTATGAATGCAGTATGCATTGTTTCAAGATTTCAGAGTAATCCTAAGGAAAATCATGAATCAACAGTGAAAAGGATTTTCTGGTATCTACAAGACACGACAAATCTTGGTTTATGGTATCCTAAAGATGAAAATTTTGATTTATGTGCATACATAGATGCAAATTGGGCAGGAGATGTAGATGACAAAAAAAGCACCACCGACGGAGTATTTTTCCTTGGCAGTGGACTAATTTCATGGTTGAGAAAGAAACAAAGTTGTACATCACTATCAATAGCAAAATCAGAATATATTGTAGCATCAACTAATTGTACACATGTACTATGGATTAAGCAAATGTTGAAGGACATAAAGGTAAATGCAAAGAACCTATAATCATTTACTATGATAACATGACAATAATTGATATATCAAAGAATCTGGTATTTTACTCTAAAACTAAACATGTTTCTATCAAATTCAATTTTATAAAAGAGAATGTTGAAGCAAAAGAAGTGAAGTTGGTTTATGTGAATACTAAAGAGAAGATTGCAGATATCTTTACTAGGCCTTTGCCTAAAGAAACTTTTGAATATCTAAGAGAGCAGCTTGGAGTTATACCCTCATCGGTAGAAGCTTAGACAGTTGGAGCATGGCATCAGACCGATAGAATTAAACAGAGAAATTTTTTCCGGCTTTGATGAAGGAGAGCTACTTCTCAGGGGGGGTAGATTGAATAAATTTGGCTATAACAATTGGTATTTGTAACAAGTTCTATGAACTGATTGTATTTGGTTTTGTATTGCTTTGGCATTTGATGTCAAAGGGGGAGAGATATCTATGGAAAAACACATTATATTTTAGGGAGAGATTCTCTGGTTAATGATCTCTTTGGGAGATTGTTTGTTTTTGGTTTTTGGCAATTTCGCTTTGGCACTTAGATGGTTTTTCCATCTTGTGTTGCCATCAATGCCAAAGGGGGAGATTGTTGGTATTATGGATGTGTTGCACTAGTTTTGTCATTGATGTCAACACTTGTCAACACTTATCCTTGTGGAGATCTTTGGTTATGTTCATCGGCATGTTCAGTGACTTATGCATAGTCACCAGTATCTGGTTCACCAACAGATTATATTGTTCGCCGACACTAAGGATGATTTGTTATCATCTGGAGATTACTTGGTTCTATCGAAGACATTGTTTGGACACTTGGTTTTGGTGATTTGATTATTGGTACAATCGAGTTTCCCGACAAATAGGTCTAGGTTATGGACCGACAAGCATTATCTATTCCAGATCAGCACGACACATTATGGAGATGATTTGTTATTGTTGTAAATGCATTGAGCCGACATCATGCATCGCATATTCATTCATTTGTAATTGATTTAATTGTAATATCTTAGTGAGCTGACCTACACATTTGGTCTTAGGCTTTAGTATATATGTAAGATCTCAATTATGAGATTATGAAGTAGGAGAGTAGTGTGAAAAAGGATTGTAATAAGGTATATGCGAATATAAGAAGAGCTATACACACAGACATCATTTGAAGATTCAAGGAAGTTATGAGGAAGACAATTAGAGCTTAACCAACACTGAATCCAAAATATGAAGATGCTATTTTGAGCAATACATTATGGTTGGATTTAACCATCCAATTGTAGTCAATGTGACTCCCATTTTGTGATTGAGCAGTGAGCTCTAGGCAGTTGGCCTTTTTGCATGTGCAGACCCCATTTGTACACACATACTATCTGCAGTAGTATCATCTGATTGTGGGTAAGGTTTCCCACCGTGGTTTTTCTGCTTACAGGGTTTCCATGTACAAATAACTGTGTTATGTGTTGTGTATGTTATTTGTCTTTCTGTTTCATGCATTAAATTTTACCAGTATTGTTATTAACTGCTAAACTGTCTACCGACATTAAAGTTTGATTTACCGATATTATGCCCTAAGTTTGACTAAGTTATATTTGGGTTGAAATTAATAGACAACCGATTCACCCCCCCTCTTGGTTGCCTCCAGGACCTAACAAATCAACGCTATCAGACTATAAAAAATTATCAATATGAGAGGCAAACCTATCTCAAGGTCCACAAGATTCTAACAAGTGAAGGTCTTGTCAAAACCCTATTTCCAGAGGATGCTGATTATGAAATCTTGAACTATCTCCGTGAAAATTTCCCCACCTCCCACCAACAGAATGCCCTGTTAACATCCCATATCCCCGAATCCAAGCACAATAAGAGTGGTTAGCCAGACATGGTCATCATGTTGGCCAATTCTTTCTCTATCCATACCCCTCTGATGATCTTGTCTTCCCCACAAGATCTTGTTTCTTTTCAAAACTATTCAAACTCAACCTCCAATTGTGGCAAACCAACTATATCAATAGATTTTTCTTAGAAAACTATGGTCCTCGGGTCTGAGAATGCTCTCAAAACCTGTCTTGGCAATGCCTGCTTCGTACAGTAGTGGATGAACAAATCCCATTGTGGATTTTTACAAAATATAAGTCCAACCTAATTGTAAGTCAAGCACCCCATCTCATCTATTCAGTCAAGTAATTCTTTGGAAAGAACACACTCTAGCTACACCCCCACATCTAGAAGACCCAGAAGCTTTCGACCATGAATCCATATCGAAATAGATATCCAATACAAAAAATAATAAAACAAGTGTCCAATACACAAAACAATCAAATAATTGTTGAAATTTTGAGTTTACTAAAAGTCAACCATAGTCCTATTGTTCAAGCTTCGCTGGCTTGTTGCACCTTGTTGTCATTCAATATGTAATTGCACATTCATTTCATATCAAGCATCACTATTATCACTAATCAACACACATCGATTTACAAAATGACATGGTTAGTTAGTTCGATCTCAGAGTATTCGGATTCAAAAGAGTATAGCTGATATTAATAATCAGAAAAGATTGAATGGCTAACATAAACTTATTCATATATGTTATGGTGGCCTATATTTATTAAACGTTGTTTCCATGGGTAACATTCATGTTCATGTTGTTCTGTTTAGAGAAGATGCCTCATCGTGCTTCAAAGAGATCAACATGCACAAGGGTGCGTTCAGAAAAAAAGGGTGTCACTTTCAATTTTCAAGTAGAAGCCTTGCCTCCTTTTCAGACCCAGGTAGACCCTATACCCCCAGCAATAGACCATCCAAGTGAACGTCCTTTTCCAGCCATGATGGACCAACCTAGTCCACCTTCAACTACAAGAAAAGTAATAATGCAACAAAAGTTGTGGTTGGCAACTAACATGAAAGGTGCACTTCGAGATGTTGAGGACAATGACATGTCCATATGACGTGCATCAAGGAAGTGGGGCATCCCAAATGCAATATTATCAAAATGGTTGGGTGGTCTGACCACCACATCCAAGAAAGGTCCACCAACCATCCTCACATATCAAGAAGAAGAGGGTATTGTGCAGTGGTGCCAAGAGATGGCTGGTTGTGGTCATGGCCTTGAAATCATAAACTTGAAGGAAGTCGTCTCTCATATTTGTGAGGGTAGACTAACCCCTTTCAAGGATGACATGTCTGGCAACTCATGGTGGTCTGGATTCAAGGCCAAACATCGTGAAATCAACTTGCGGATGGCCGAAGGCCTCAACAAAGACCGAGCACTGTGTCGTAGACCAACAATTGTTTATGCTTTTTACGAGACATTGTCAAAAGAATATGCTGCTAATCCATATGGTCCTACCCGCATTTGGAACTGTGATGAAACATGAGTTATGGCCAACAAAAATGGGGCAATGAGGGTGTTTGTGAGGAAAGGAAGCCGAAACATGTCTTATATACTTCCAAAGAAGCGTGAGTGGATCACAATTCTTTTCTGTGTTAATGCTTCCAAACAAAGCATTCTAGGGTTCTACCTATTCAAAGGCAAGAGGAAAATACAAAATTACATAGGTAAATGCAAACTCGGTGCTTGCATGACAACACAACAACATGCATGGATGACCAAGAAACTATTCATGAGCTGGTTGCACCACTTCATGCGCTCCGTCCCTGGGGTGTATCACCAATGAACATGTGCTTGTTGATATTTGATGACCACGACAACAATGTTGCATTGCCAACCATCTAGAAGGCAAGGATGCTGGGCATAGACTTGCTGACATTGCCAGCTCACACATCTCACAAATTGCAACCACTCGATGTGAGTGTATTCTCTCCATTCAAAACATACTTCAAATCAGAAAGAGCCACATGGATAACAAGGTTCCCCAATCTAGAAATCAGGAGGGTTGAACTGGCATAATTGAGCAGCAAGTCTTTGGCCAAGACATTGACTTTTTTAAACATTACTATGGGATTAAAAAGGATGGGGATATGGCCCCTCAATCCCGATGCCCTCACCCAAGACATGCAACCCAACACCACATTCCATATTAATGATGGGGAAGATTCATTTGCAGTGTAAAACATGCTCAGCCTTTTGCGAGTCCATGTCTCCGCAGAAGTGGTTGTGGAAAACATTGTAGTCAACTGTCAAATAGATTCAACTGCATAAGTGGACATGGAATAGGAAGCTACCAACATTGATTAAGATGCAATTGACACTTTGGACAAGATTCTTGGCCTTCCATCTGAGCGAATTGCACCATTCTGGGTGGTGGAAGGGGCGGTGAATCTCGGTGTTGAGTTGGAAGGTGAAGATGAACGTGGGACATCTAGCTTGCCTTCACCACCAGAAGGTGTCATTCTGGAAGTGGTACATTACTATGCAAACTGCGGTGACTCTGACAATGGAAACGATGTAGGTTTGATGCAAGAAGCAACACAAGATTGTAATATGGAAGATGAGAGTCTGATGTCACAAGTAAGTGAGACGCCTCAATCACAATAACATAATACACTTTCACAATTCTTAAAGCTGTCCATTCACATTGTGAACCGGATAAGTGGTAAGGGGGATTCAACTGGCATCCGTTTGGCACGAGAAGGGCAGTTGATAACTTCTAATGAGTTTGTTGAGAGTGGCGAGTTTGCAGAGACGAGGAGTAGAGAAATAGAGGAGGGGAAACAAAGAAAGAGAGATCAGATTGAAGCAAACAAGGCAGAAAGTTTGTTGGCCAAAGAAACTAATGTACTATTGATAAAGGAGAAGGTGATCTTGCTACAAGAAAAGGAAAGGTTAAAGGAATTAGAGAGGAAGGAAAAGGCTAAAAACCTACAATGAGATAAAGCAAGGAAGGAACACGAGGCTGAGGAAAGGGAAATCTCAGAGCAGGTCCATGAGTTGGCAAGAAAGAAGCTGTTGAAAAGTGAGTCTAGTCCATCCATCCTTTGACTGACCGACACCCTATTATGCAGGATCTAATTAACACAAGGTTGCCCAACTTTCCAATGGGCGTGAATTATTCACCTACTTCCCCCTCACCCACTTTTCCTGGTACATTGAAATATATTGCAGGGGTGCCACCATATGGTGCTAGCCCCATATATTGCAGCCCAATGCCACTTGAATTGAGTACCAGTGACTCTATTGATGTTGACGAGAACATGGCACCCATTTCAGCATCGCGGCCATCAGGCTCAAGGTCAAGAATATTTTTGGCTCATTTTTTCAATTGAAGTTTAAGATGACATTTTTGATAATAGTTATTGTTCAATTTTGATTGATGTAATAGAGACATTGGTATACATATTGATTGGTGACGTACAAGTAATGGGATGATTGACTGTTTCTGCCAATTTGAATACTTTATTATGTGTCAATGGTTTCAATTGTTTGAGGGTTATAGGGTTTCAATGGTTTCAATGTTTCAATGTTTGAATGACTCAAATGCTTTCAATGGTTACATGTACATTCAATGCGTAATTGGTTTGCATAGTTCAAGCGTTCCAATGTTTGAATATCTCAAATGCTTTCATATGTTACGCTTATATTAAATGCTTGAATGGTTTGCAAAGTCCAATGGTTTCAGGTTGGAAAGGAAAGTTTGATATGTTGGTACAATTCACATGTAATGGGATTATTGAGAAAAGGTGTGAACAACTACATGCTATAATTTTCATCTATTGACTGATGTTTATGGCAATAGTTTTGATGTATCAATTTAACACAATTGAGTTGGGTGCCCAACTCGAAACCTTGCCAATTGAACACATCAAAAACCTTTTCGTTGGTGTGAGGTGTCAAAATTGTGCCATTTTGTACCATCGACCGAGTTCACCATGTGACATTTTTCTACATGGCCACCCAATCCACCAAGCTCTCCCTCCATACTTCCTTCGACCACTTTGAAAATTTCCTTGTAGTGCCATTAACTACGCCTCACCTTACCTTCCATGCATGCAAGTACTCCAACGACGACACACAACTGTTTGAAAATCTTAATACTTTTGAATTGTGATGCACCCAATCCACCAAGCTCTCCCTCCATATGTCCTTTGACCACTTTGATAATTGAAGAGCATGAAGGTTTTCAAACAATGACATGTCCTCATTGTTTGGGAGTAAGAGAAGTGCAAAACAAGATAAAGGTGTTTTTTTGTGAATGCAGCACATAGACAATCAAAGTTGTTTGAAATTAATTGTTCAATCCACCTAAGAACTATTTCAAATTGAGTAAGGTCCCTGGGTTCTTGTACAAGTGTTCTGCAAGGTTGGAGGCTTCTTGTTCCAATTGTTGACATATTGGCCCAATCATCACATTACATGTGAATGGAGATCTACAGAGTATTTGGGTAGAGTTCAACGTTGGTCTCTCAGTCCATGTGGCATGACACGTTGTCCCCCATGTTAGGGTGCACACGCAGTAGATCCTCACAACAATGTATATATACATGTTCAAGAACATATGTATATACATGTACATGCACCTTCGTATTTATATGTACATGCACATATGTATATACATGTACATACATACATAAATGTACATGTCTATAGAGTGAATGTCTTGAAATTTGAGTTGTAAGTCATGTAGATTCATACATGTACATACACATGTGTACATACATAGACATATGCATACACGTGTAAATACATAGACATGTGCATGGACATGTGTAAATATATACACATGTGAATTCACATGTGTATATACATACACATGTGCATACACATTTGCACATACATGCCACTGTTCATGTCTAAGGGTTTGAGCGTTTCTAATTTACTGTTTATGTAACCATGACAACCATTAATGAGTTCATTAAAAGAACAGTAAAAGTATCTTGACAACTAACTCGCAATCAACCAAATAAAATTCATTTAAGTAGATTCATACACGGGTACTTACATAGACATGTTCATGGACATGTGTAATTACATACACATGTGAATCCACATGAGTACATGCATACACATGTGCATACACGTGTATATGCATACACATGTGCATACATATTTGCACATACATACCATTGTTCATGTCTAAGGGTTTCTAATTTACTGTTTATGCATTATTTGAAAGAAACATTGAAACTATTGAAACTTGACAAGTATTGAAACTATTGAAACATCGTGAACTATTGAAACATGACAACCATTAATGAGTTCGTTGAAAGAACAATAAAATTATCTTGACAACTAACTCACAATCAACCAAATAAACTTCATTTAATTAGATTCATACACATGTGTACATACATAGACATGTGCATATACATGTGTAAATGCATAGACATGTGCATGGACATGTGTAAATACATACACATGTGAATACACATGAGTATATACATACACATGTGCATACACATGTTTATATATATACACATGTGCATACACATTTGTACATGCATGCCACTGTTCATGTCTAAGGGTTTGGGGGTTTGAGGGTTTCTAATTTACTATTTATGCATTATTTGAAAGAAACATTGAAACTATTGAAACTTGACAAGTATTGAAACTATTGAAACATGACAAAATTGAAACTATTGAAACATGACAAGTATTGAAACTATTGAAACTTGACAACATTGAAACTATTGAAACATGACACATATTGAAACGTGACAACCATTAAGTCGCAATCAACCAAATAATATTCATTTTATTGAGTGTAAACCCTCAGACATGTAACCATTGAAGCATTGAATGCACATTTAAGCATTGAAACAATGTATTGAAATTTGGTAAAAATTGAGACAATGAAACCCTCCGAACCAGTGATGAACATGTAACCATTTAAGAGTTGAAGCAACGTACATTTAAGCATTGAAGCAATGTATTGAAGTGAAAGCATTCAAAACCTAAAACCCACAAACCCACATACTCACAAAGACTCAAACATTTGAATATTCAAATATACACTTGAACCATTGAAACCAAGAAACCCATAAACCCTAAAAAATTCCAACATTTGACAAATTGAAACCCTTGGAAACCGAAGGCATTGAACTCTCCAAAGCATTGGAGCATTGAAACCATGTAACAAATATATCAATTTAAATCCTTGAACCCTCAAACCCTCAAACCCTCAAATAAAATTCAGTTCTACATCAATTAGAAGCCATCAATAGAAACATAGATGCAAGAAATGTAAACCCATCTTCTTGCAACAGTGAACAAAAAAGGAACAACGAACCTTGAACAGAGGATTATGATTCCCTTTTGGCATGTAATTGTGTTCAAGAACACATCGTGTTGTGTTCAGAAACACAAAGACTTGCGGAAAGATAGAGAATGAAAAAAAAAACTGAAATACCAAAGGGAACTAGCCTTCAAACAAAAAACCGGAATCAACATGCCTTAGTGAAGACATTTCCTCACTTGGGTCGAAGGGGGAGTCGTTGTTGGTCTGCTGTAGTCACCGCAATGTGTTCTTATCACAACCAAACCCTGCAAAAACCAAATGAAACATCAAACAGTGGAATGAGGACAAAAAAGTCGACCACAACCTAGAATTCGAAGGACAAAAACAAATCACATACCCGACCGAAGGTGCACACATTCTAGGTCCTTGCTGATTTGGTTGCATGCCATGATGAACATGAGGTGAGGTGATTATCACCCTTCACTAGAGAAAGTGTAGGAAATGGATGACCTTTCATAGGAGAGAAATGCGAGGAGACGAATGCCATGAATGTATCTTTGCTCAAAAAACGTGATGGGGTAGCTGGACGAAGGGCCAGTGGACGCAAAGTTAATGCGACAGGTTGGAAAGTTTAAAAGTGGTAACGTCATTTTTGGAGGGAGAGCTCAGTGAAATGGGTTGTTGTCTCAAAATCTACCATGCGTAAACCGCGTTCTACACTGTCAGATATTTTCGGCAGGTAATGGGGTGGGTCCGCCAACGTTCCGGTCAGGGGTACAAAACTATAACTTTTTGACACCTCAGACCAATGTGCGATGGACACATGGAAAATGAAAGGAGTGGACATCCACCTCACGATTTTAGGTTGCCAACTCACCAGTTGAGTTGGCCGAGGGTCAAACTTGGTCTTTGGGTCCATGTGGCATCGTCCCCTGAAGTTAGGGTGCGCACATACAAGCTACTCTCCCCTACTCCTATTTGCTTTACTGCAAAGTTATGATTTATTTAGGAAAGATCTAAAATAATAAAAAACTAGTGTGACAGAGGAATGGTTGGAAGGTGCAAAGGTAATAAAAATAGGGTGGACAGTTCTACTTGGAAGGTGGGAACTAAATAAGGGTGAGAGCATAGTACTCGCAATACAGTTTGTGGTGCGACTTCTATTTTGGATTTAATGCTACTAAGCAATCTCTGGCAAAGAAAATTTGCTCAACCATGTTAAGATCAATGAAAAACATTTTTTTATTAGAGTTGTTATGGATAGCATCAAACATGTTAAGATCAATTAAAAATAGTATGCTTTTTATAGTTGTAAGAAGCCACCATAATTAACTCAACAAAATTGACCATTCTTTTTTTTCTTTCTTTGGTTTAATTTAATCATTGTGTTTGATTCAATCGCATACTCTGGGCATCCATCCATTTGGATTAGGAATTCATCCGTCCGGGATGAGCATCTAACCATACGGGTTAGGCATTTGTCCATATGGGATATAAGATTTCATCTATCCAATACGCGATAGGCATCTACCCATACGGGGTAGGCATCTATCCAATTGGGATAGGAGGTGCTCTGGCCAGAGACTTAGACTCATCGGGACCATTCGGGTCCTGAGCCACTCACTAAGTACTACACTCTTCTAATAGAAGTGCACCGAGGTCGCCGTCCTTAGGAGTAATTAAATAACATAATACAAGCTTGAATTCTGCCTCGGAATTTGGCTTAAAGCCTCAGGAAGTCAAGAGAATCCATACGGGATTCCTCTCGAGTATGCATTGAATTACTTTTTCCATTTTAATTATCTTTCAAATTATGATTCTATTCAATCCTTCTATACCAAGCCTAGACCCCACCCACGAACGCCTGAGTACGAGGGACAACTCCGTCCCAAGACTGCCACATACCCACTTCGGCATGGGATCAAGGCGTAAAGTATGTAGTTCTATTTTCTACTCTATGGTTTGATGTAAACTGATTAGTGGGTATGCAACCTTTTCTAGGGTCAATGTCCTAGACAGTTTCTCTGCAGTTGCTACCCACGATGGTAGTGCTTAAGCAAAGGCTCAAGATTGCCTATTGCTTGTGGCCTAAAACAACTAGATCCTAATTCTTATCATAAGCGTCACCCTTGACCAATTGTCAATCGACAACAATTCTTCGAGATTAAATCAATTTTTTAAAAACATTTCACTCATCATCCCTATAGGGGTTTACTATAGTTTAACTCAGCAAATGAAAGATCGTTTTAGAATTATCTTATTAAATTATAGATCCAAGGGGGATTACCCGCCCCTTGGATTTTAACTTCCAAGTGTCCCTTATTACTCCCCGATGATTTATAGGGACGATTCCATAGACGTTGTCGATGTAGCTTTATTAGGCGTTAAGTGCAGTAGTTCAACATGACGACATTACCGATAAGTGTGACCCAGAGGCACTGTATATATTGAATGCTACTAGGTTTTGGTTTTCCAACTTCCTTTATTTAATTTTCTAACTTATGATAAACATCATTCTTGGAAAATAATTATGAATTGAACGCATATAATTAGACATTGCAAAGCTCAATTAATTGAAATAACTACTTGATGAATTACATGGAATAAAAACCATAACTAACATTATTTATTATTCAAAACTTGAAGTATAACTTTGCATAATAATAACAATTAGGAAACTTGCATAATAATATTTAAACATGTTATTTGCATGGAGATGGAGACGCCAATAAATGTAATCAATGTAAGGAATTTGCATGAGGTGAAGGTAGTGTAAGTTACATGCAAGAATATCGCCTATAAAGTCACTAGTCCCAAAAATAGAATTTAGCTTCAAATCATATTGACGTGGATAAATTGCTAAGTGGATTTAAGAAGGTATAATTTAATTTACAATTTATAAATTTTCTAAAACTAATTCTAAATCTAAAAATTTACCTAAGTTAATTTTTTTTTATTAAACTAGAATTTATATACAAAAAATATTAACATTATACAAATTGCCATGAATTTAATTGAAATGGCATTTAAAAAAAAAAGGATGAAATGGAGGGAGTGGGAGTGGGACCCACGGGTCCCATCACCACTGCAGGTATTGCAGAAGCAAGCCCGCAGTGGTGAGGGGACACCGTGGTCCCCTACACTAGCCCGCGGCCACTGCCGTGATAGTGACCGTAGGGGAAGTGGAGGGTACCACTTTCCCGGTGGTTACTAAACCGCCTCCACTAGCCTGCACACCGCCCGACACTCATAAATGTCGTGATTTCAAAATTTAAAATTGCTTGCAATGTTTAATATGTTCATTTTTCATTGAATTAAATTTAATAACGCGCACACACACACACACACACACATATAAATGTGGTTAAATATTTCTATTTTATTTCCAGTCTATTTACAATAAGAGAGATATAAATATAACAAAAGGAGTATTTTATGTGAATATGAATTTAATCACAGAGATAAAACAACCTAGGGAGATTAATTTGTTCCCAGCAATGTACAGATAATTGAAAGATAAATGATTATATTGAAAAATACAAAGCTCACACAGGGGAATTTATATTCTTTTTTTCAGTCTAAAATTCACAGAGACAGACTTATATTTCGCTTCCTTAGAGAATAATGGATATACTGAGATTTATATTTTGTTATCAGACGTCTTCTGTTTACAGAGAAGTTAACTTATTCATACAGGAGAATTTGATTCATTCACAACAAGAAAAATGAACAAGATTTTATTCCTCGAATTTAATTCACAGCATGCATCTCAAACAAGGTTTTATTAAATTAATCTAATTCACAGCAAGGAGTTGAAAACAAGATTTTATTCTTCAAAACTAATTCACAACATGTATATAAAACAAGATTTATTAAATTAATCCAATTTACAACAAGGAGTTGAAAACGAGATTTTAATCATCAAAACTAATTCACAACATGTATCTAAAACAAGATTTATTAAATTAATCCAATTTACAGCAAGGAGTTGAAAATGAGATTTTATTCATCAAAACTAATTCACAACATGTATCTAAAACAAGATTTATTAAATTAATCCAATTTACAGCAAGGAGTTGAAGCAAGATTGATCTAATCTAATTTTCAGCAATGAATTGAACCAAGATTGATCTAATCTAATTCACAGCAAGAATGAGATGCATGACTCAACTAAAATAAAATAAAATAAATTAAAAGAACCTGGATACTTGCAACTTGATGTTGAATCCCTTATGAATCCTTCAATTAGCCTCCCTTGATCCTTCAAGCTTGGAAAAATTTCTCCAAAGCAACCTTAGCTATTCTCCAAAATGAAATATGACTACCAAAACAACTACTTGAAAAAAAAAATTTCTTCAAGGTATAACCAACTCCCATTTTTGAAAACTTGCATATCATTTATAAGAAAAATCCCTCAATTCCACTATCTAGAATTTTTTAAAAAAAAAGAGATTCTTTTCCAATATTGGACTCATACAAATTGATTAAACTTAGTGGGGGAGTTACATGCAAGGTGGTGCAGATTCATCTAGAAGCTTCTTATTCTTCCTACAACATGTGCCATAATTGGGAGGAAAATAAATAAATAAAAATAATGCCTTTTGAATTATATTCTCCAAGTGTGTGTGTGTGTATTCATTTTATTCTTTTATAACATTTATTCAATCATTTTAAGTAATTTAACCAAAAAAATAATAGAATTGTATTTAAATCAAAAGTGATAGAGGAGGGTTGTGACATCCTCCCCCCTTAACTTGTGCATCGTCCCGATGCACTTATTGAACGCATCCAAAAGAGTCTATAGTTCATGATTAGCTTAAAACAAAAAAGGAAACAACTGTTGCATCTCCCTAGTATCTTCCCACGTGGCATTCTTCTCATCATACTGGTTCCATTGTACTTTGCATTGATCAACCTCTCTATTGCACAATTGGCACTGGCGCCTCTCCAAGATTTTGAATGGCTCTATCATTATTCCTCCCATTTCTTGGACCTGTAAAGCATCCTAATTCAAAATGTGTTTCTCATCAGGTACATACTTTTTAGGAAGAGATACATGGAAGACATCATGGATTCGGCTCAATTGGGGAGGTAAGGCCAACCGGTATGCAACTGGATTAATCCTTCCCAATATTTCAAAAGGCCCAACATAACGAGGTGCAAGTTTGGTCTTTTTCCCAAACCTTATGGAACTCTTGTGTGGCTTGACCCTTAGGAAGACTTTCTCTCCCACCTCAAACTCCCTTGGTGTCTTGTTCTTGTCAACATAACTTTTCTGCCTATCTGAGGCTTCCTTTAATCTCTGTCTAATTTCCTTGGTTTTTCTTTCCATCTCCTTCAACATATCTGGTCCAATAATTACCCTATCTTCAAGACTATCCCAACTCAAAGGTGTTCAACATGGTCTACCATACAATGCTTTGAAAGGTGCCATTCCCAAAGATGTTTGATATGTATTATTGTAAGAAAACTCTACCAGAGGTAGGTACTCTTCCCATTTCTTCTGTTGGTCCATGCAGTACATGCGAAGTAGGTCTTCCATAATCTGATTTGTCCTTTCTGTCTGACCGTCGGTTTCAGGATGGTATGCAGTGCTAAAATTTAGTTGAGTTCCCAGAGCTGACTAAAGAGTTGTCCACAACCTTGAAGTGAATCTAGCATCTCTATCTGATATGATTTTCTCTGGTATTCCATGCAACCTAAATATTTCCTTAACAAAACGCCTAGCCAAGGTAGGTGCATCATCCGTCAGGTTCCCTAGTATAGAGTGTGCCACCTTAGTGAGTTTGTCAATTACTACCATTATTTTATCATGTCTAGAAGGTGACGTGGGTAACCCTTGTACAAAATCCATGCTAATAACTTGCCACTTGTGTTGAGGTACATCATGTAATTGTAACAATCCAGCTGGATGTCTATGTTCTGCCTTTACTCTTTGACACTCCAAACATTTAGCCACATACTTGACTATGTCATTCTTCATCCCTTGCCAAAAGTATAACTTCTTTAAATCTGCATAAAGTTTGTTAACTCCTGGGTGCCCTGAATAAGGGGCATTGTGAGCCTCAGACAAGACTACTTCCCTTAAGTCTCCTGAATTACGAATATAGATTCTATTATTGTATCTGAGCAACTCATCTTCATCTAATGTATACCCTTCAATCTTAGGATCGGTTGGATCATGTTCTAATGTCAATTTGACTTTCTCATACCATGGGTCGTGACCCTGCTCATCCATCACTTGCCTTTTGAAAGAAGTTTTGAATGTTGCTATAGTCATCAAGTGTCTCCTCCTACTTAAGGCATCTGCCACTCTATTTTCCTTCCCCTTAATATATTCAATTTCAAAATCATATTCACTTAGAAACTCTAACCACCTTATTTGTTTGGCATTTAAGTGGGGCTGGGTAAAGATGTACTTTATTCCTTGGTTATCTGACTTTAACTCAAAGGGCTTCCCTAGCAAGAAGTGTCTCCATTTCTGTAGGGCATGCACAATCACTGCTAACTCTAAGTCATGGGGTGCATAATTGAATTCATGAGTCTTTAGCTTCCTGGATTCATAAGCTACTACCCCTTCATCTTGGAAAATTACTCCTCCTAAACCTTCAATAGAAGCGTCAGTTACGACAGTGAAGTGTCCATTCAGATCTGGTACCTTTAGAATGGGTGCTGAAGTTAGTTTTCTCTTCAAGATTTGGAATGCCTTATCAATTTGTTCTGTCCACACAAACCTTTTACCCTTCCTCTGTAATGAGGTGATGGGGTTTGCTATCTTAGAGAATCCTTCCACAAACCTCCTATATTAACCTACTAGCCCCATAAAGCTTCTTACTTCTGAAACGTTTTTAGGGATCGGCCATTCTACTATTGCCTTTATCTTATTCGGATCAACTGCTATTCCTTCCTTTGATATTATATGCCCAAGGAAGTGAATCTTTTCCTCAGAGAAGGCACATTTTGACAATTTCCCATATAACTTATGTTCTCTCAACCTTTGCAAAACAATTTGTAGGTGTACTAATTGTTCCTCCTCATTCCTAGAGTAAATCAATATGTCATCCAGAAATACCAAAACAAATTTATCCAAGTAGTCATGGAGTACACTATTCATTAGGTTCATAAATGTAGCTGGGGCGTTGGTTACACCAAAAGGAACTACTGTGAATTCATAATGCCCATATCTAGTCCTAAAATTTTTCTTTGGAATGTCTTCCACCTTAATTCTGAGTTGATGGTATCCTGATCAGAGGTCTATCTTTGAGAAAACTACTGCTCCTTTCATTTGGTAAAAAAAGATCCTCTATTCGAGGTAAGGGGGACCTATTCTTTATTGTGACCTTGCTCAACATCCTATATTCGATGCATAGTCTTAAGGTTCCATCCTTATTCTTAACGAATAAGACTGGCACTCCTCATGGTGATACACTTGGCCTTATTAATCCCTTAGCTAAGAGTTCCCCTAATTGCATCTCGAGTTCTTGTAATTCAGTTGTGTTTATTCGGTAAGGTGCCCTCGATACTGGTTCAGCTCTCGGTAATATGTCAATAGAAAAGTCAAACTTCCTTTTAGGGGGTAAGGCAGGTAACTCTTCTGGAAATACATCCTTGAATTCTTTTAAGAAAGGGGTATTTTCCTCTTTTCCTTCATCAATTTCAACCATATAGATTTGGCCTCCTCTTCTTCTTTCCTTCTTTAATTGCATGGCTGATATGGTTTCTATATTAATGGGATTAAATTTTCCTTGGATTTTGACCCTTTTTCCTCCATCATCCAAACATTCAACAACTTTGTTATAGAAATCTACATTAGCTTGATGGTCTGTTAACCAACTCATTCCAAGAATTACATCATATAATCCTAGGGGTGCCACATAGAGATCTACCCTTGTTTCAACTCAGGAAAATGTACCCTTGCCCTCGGAAAACACTTAGTTACTTCCCTATTTGCCTTATCCCCATAAGGCCTTGGTTGTTTCACTAAAATCTCTTAGTTCAAAATACTTTTCCATTTCATTTAACCAATTCTCAGCTCCTTCACCAATTTGCCTCCCATCGAACTTAGGAGGGGTGATTTTCTTTAGATCCTTGGAGAGTTCCAATATGTTATTTTCTTTTCTATTACTCATCATATTCGCTTGATTGCTACCAGGGTTTCCATTTTCAGTACCACTTCAATTTTCAAAGTCATTCTGCCTTGCTCTAAGGTCCTGCATTGATTGTTCCAAGAGGTTGATTTTATCTCTTTGCTCGGTTAGAAGGTTGATTATAGCCTCGAACCCATCTTCATTATTTCCTGGGTTATGTTGATCCCCTTCATGGTCTTCCTCATGGTTTTCTTCATGGTTTTCCTCATGGTTTTATTCCCTTTGACTCCTAGTGGTAGTACGTCTTCCATTACCCCTTCCTCTTCCTCTTCCTCTAGCCATTCTAGGTTTTTACCTGAGAGTTAAATTATGTAGTTAGTTTCTTGGTTTAGGATTTTAAAATTTAATTTCTACCATTGCAAAACATTCCTTTAGTTGTATAAATTGAAGTGAGCACAAGGCCTAGATTTGAACCTTTGCTCTGATACCACATGTAAGAACCTACCATAATTAACTTAACAAAGACCATTTTTTTTTTTTTTTTTTTGTTTAATTTAATCATTGTGTTTGATTCCATCGCATACTTTGGACATCCATCCATTTAGATTAGGCATTCATCCATCTGGGATGAGCATCTAACCATACGGGTTAGGCGTTTGTCCATACGGGACATAAGATTTCATCTATCCAATACGGGATAGGCATCTACCCATATGGGGTAGGCATCTATCCAATCGGGATAGGAGGTGCTCTAGCCAGAGACTTAGACTCATCAGGACCATTCGGGTCCTGAGCCACTCACTAAGTACTACACTCTTCTAATAGAAGTGCACCGAGGTCGCCGTCCTTAGGAGTAATTAAATAACATAATACAAGCTTGAATTCCGCCTCAAAATTTGGCTTAAAGCCTCAGGAAGTCAAGCGAATCCATACAGGATTCCTTCCGAGTATGCATTGAATTACTTTTTCCATTTTTATTATCTTTCAAATTATAATTCTATTCAATCCTTCTATACCAAGCCTAGACCCCACCCACGAATGCCTGAGTACGAGGGACAACTCCGTCCCAAGACTGCCTACATACCCACTTCGGCACGGGATCAAGGCGTAAAGTATGTAGTTCTATTTTCTACTCTATGGTTTGATGTAAACTGATTAGTAGGTATGCAACCCTTTCTAGGGTCAACGTCCCAGATAGTTTCTCTGCGGTTGCTACCCACGATGGTAGCGCTTAAGTAAAGGCTCAAGATGGCCTATTGCTTGTGGCCTAAAACAACTAGATCCCAATTCTTATCATAAGCGTCACCCTTGACCAATTGTCAATCAACAACAATTCTTCAAGATTAAATCAATTTTATAAAAGCATTTGACTCATCATCCCTATAGGGGTTTACTATAGTTTAACTTAGCGAATGAAAGATCGTTTTAGAATTATCTTATTAAATTATCGATCCAAGGGGGATTATTCGCCCCTTGGATTTTAATTTCCAAGTGTCCCTTCTTACTGCCCGACGATTTATAGGGACGATGCCACAGACGTCGTTGATGTAGCTTTATTAGGTGTTAAGTGTAGTAGTTCAACACGACGACATTACCCATAGGCATGACCTAGAGGCACTATATATACCGAACGCTACTAGGTTTTGGTTTTCTAACTTATGATAAACATCATGCTTGGAAACTAATTATGAATTGAACGCGTATAATTAGACATTGCAAAGCTCAATTAATTGAAATAACTACTTGATGAATTACATGGAATAAAAACCATAACTAACATTATTTATTATTCAAAACTTGAAGTATAACTTTGCATAATAATAACAATTAGGAAAGTTGCATAATAATATTTAAACGTGTAACTTGCATGGAGATGGAGATGCGAATAAATGTAATCAATGTAAGGAATTTGCATGAGGCGAAGGTAGTGTAAGTTACATGAAACAATATCGTCTATAAAGTCACTAATCCCAAAAATAGAATTTAGCTTCAAATCATATTGACGTGGATAAATTGCTAAGTGGATTTAAGAAGGTATAATTTAATTTACAATTTATAAATTTTCTAAAACTAATTCTAAATCTAAAAATTTACCTAAGTTTAAATTTTTTTATTAAACTAGAATTTATATAAAAAAAATATTAACATTATACAAATTGCCACGAATTTAATTGAAATGGCATTTAAAAAAAAAAGGATGAAATGGAGGGAGTGGGAGTGAGACGCACGGGTCCCATCACCACTACGGGTACTGCGGAAGCAGGCCCGCAGGGGTGAGGGGACCCCGTGGTCCCCTCCACTACCCTGTGGCCCCTGCCGTGACAATGACCGCAGGGGAAGTGGAGGGTACCACTTCCCCGGCGGTTACTAAACCACCTCCACTAGCCTGCACACTGCCTGACACTCATAAATGGCATGATTTCAAAATTTAAAATTGCTTGCAATGTTTAATATGTTCATTTTCGTTGATATAAATTTATATATATATATATATATATATAAGTACATATATATATATATGTATGTATACATATATGTATATATATATACATATATGTATACATACATATATATATATATACATATATGTATACATACATATATATATATACATATATGTATACATACATATATATATATATATACATATATATATATATATATGTATATGTACATATACATATACATATACATATACATATGTACATAAATACATATACATATGTACATATATATATATATATGTACATATATATATATATGTACATATATATATATATGGTTAGATATTTCTATTTTATTTCTAGCCTATTTACAATAAGAGAGATATAAATATAACAAAAGGAGTATTTTATGTGAATATGAATTTAATCACAGAGATAAAACAACCCAGGGAGATTAATTCGTTCCCAACAATGTATAGATAATTCAAAGATAAATAATTATACTGAGAAATACAAAGCTCACACAGGGGAATTTATATTCTATTTTTAAGTCTAAAATTCACAGAGACAGACTTATATTTCGCTTCCTTAGAGAATAATGGATATACTGAGATTTATATACAGGGGAATTTATATTCTATTTTTAAGTCTAAAATTCACAGAGACAGACTTATATTTCGCTTCCTTAGAGAATAATGGATATACTGAGATTTATATTTTGTTATCAGACGTCTTCTGTTTACAGAGAAGCTAACTTATTCATACAGGAGAATTTGATTCATTCACAACAAAAAAAATGAACAAGACTTTATTCCTTGAATTTAATTCACAACATGCATCTCAAACAAGGTTTTATTAAATTAATCTAATTCACAGCAAGGAGTTGAAAACAAGATTTTATTCTTCAAAACTAATTCACAACATGTATATAAAACAAGATTTATTAAATTAATCCAATTTACAGCAAGGAGTTGAAAATGAGATTTTATTCATCAAAACTAATTCACAACATGTATCTAAAACAAGATTTATTAAATTAATCCAATTTACAGCAAGGAGTTGAAAACGAGATTTTATTCATCAAAACTAATTCACGGCATGTAACTAAAACAAGATTTATTAAATTAATCCAATTTACAGCAAGGAGTTGAAACAAGATTGATCTAATATATTTTTCAGCAATGAATTGAACCAAGATTGATCTAATCTAATTCATAGCAAGAATGAGATGCATGACTCAAGTAAAATAAAATAAAATAAATTAAAAAAACCTAGATACTTGCAACTTGATGTAGAATCCCTTATGAATCCTTCAATTAGCCTCCCTTGATCCTTCAAGCTTGGAAAAATTTCTCCAAAGCAACCTTAGCTATTCTCCAAAATGAAATATGACTACCAAAACAATTACTTGAAAAAAAGAATTTCTTCAAGGAATAACCAACTCCCATTTTTTAAAACTTGCATATCATTTATAAGAAAAATCCCTCAATTCCACTATCGAGAAATTTAAAAAAAAAAAAGAGATTCTTTTCCAATATTGGACTCATGCAAATTGATTAAACTTAGTGGGGGAGTTACATGCAAGGTGGTGGAGATTCATCTAGAAGCTTCTTGTTCTTCCTACAACATGTGCCATAATTAGGAGTGGAAAATAAATAAATAAAAATAATACCTTCTGAATTATATTCTCCAAGTGTGTGTGTGTATTCATTTTATTCTTTTATAACATTTATTCAATCATTTTAAGTAATTTAACCAAAAACATAATAGAATTGTATTTAAATCAAAAGTGATAGAGGTGGGTTGTAACGATAGTTATTATTTTTAGACTAGATAATTTTTTTTTTGTGGTAAATGATTTTTTTGAATTGAAGATATTAAACATTGTCATTCATATTTTACTCATTTAGAACACAATTTTCTTATAAAGTTGATGTCTGAAAAAATAATTAACTAAATATATAAAATTTTATCAACTTTGGTCTTTTAATGACATTCACCAAATGCTTTAGATTTCACTATGATATAGAATATACACCCAATAGCAATACAAGTAATGGAGATACTACTATACCTACACAATAAGATTGAGACAATAATTATATCACAAATAATAAAAATTGTATGCAAGTACCACCTAAGAAATATCATGAAAGTGTGGAAGGAGAACTATGTATGCTAATGGATCAACTTCAAAAACTGGTATAAATACTTCTATATTTATTTCAAACCTCCTTGTATATAAGTTTGAATCATATCCTCTAATAGGAAAAGGGTATTTTATTTCAGAAAGGACTTACAATCCCTTTTTTTTTTTTGATAAATGCATAAGCCATGTTTTTTTCTTATAAAATGCACAAGGCATGAATATCCTTTGGATGGTGAAGTAACAGTGATATTAATTCCTGAAGTTCAGTTAATACCAATGCATTTTATGTTTTAGAATTATCTAGATAGAATAGAGTATATAATCGAGTGGAAGGGTCTTCCTATTGAGGATGCTTTGTGGGAAAGCGTTGAAATTATAGATTACCTAAATTTGAATTGCTTGAGGATAAAAAAATTGTGCGGAGGAATTTTCATTTTCCTTTTCAAATTAATTTAATTCAATAAATTAGTGGCTCAATTTTCAGAATTATTGAGCTAAGGTAAATTAATAGGAAAACAATCATTTTAATATTAATCATATCTTCAATACGGTTTAGTATTTCAAAGCAAATTTTGGGATATTTAAATATTAAAATTGCATATTTTAGAACTCTAATTGAGGCACAAATTTCCTTGGGATGGTCAATTGATAGCTAGATAGCTATGATGGTTCCTTAATGGGGAACAATTTGATAGGAATTTATAGGTATGCATTTTATATAGGGAAATCAAACTTTATTTTTTTAATTTATTTTCCCTCTATAATTTCATAAAGTGTACTCTTTAATTATCAACCCAATTTCACACCCTCCTTAACACTTACTTTAGCTTCAACTCCCCTAAGCATTTTTAAGGACCATTTCCCGTCTTGAATTCAACCTTCAAGTCAAGAAAATGTGTCCCACCATTTTTAAATTTCAACACATCCTATTAACGATTTAAGTGTCATTAATTGAGAAATTAGGATAAAATCCAATATCAAGACCCTAATATCTCACGTTGTACTTTTTTGAGGAGTATTTTGGTGGGATTATGACAATTCTGTCACATGTCTTGACAAAATTTCCAATTTTTTTGGGTATTTTACTATTAGCATTGACATTGGAAAATCTAATCTTGATTTTTTAATATGATTAGTGATGCTCTGCAAAAAGGATTAGAAAATTTGTTTGATGGCAACACACACAAGAGCACAAGAAACAAATGTTAGTGTTAGCAACAAAAGATTATCCTAAACAAGCATATCAAGAGAGATATTAATCATGAAATAGAAAGCATACAAATATAGAATAGATAAATGATACTCCTCCAAATGCTAATCAAGATGCTCATAGTTGCTCCTCCCTTGTTCCTCTCCTCTCCAAGTTCCACATGAGTGTAGCTCTCAACTTTTAGCACTAGCCATGGATGCCATATGGAGATTCAAGATGGTTGGATGTGATAAACAAATGCTATGTAAATGTAGATAGTGATGCTATGAAAAAGCTCTATGCTAATACCAGTATAACAACAATACTCTAATGCTTCCTTCTTTGCTTGAGGAGAAGGGTTCTATTTATAGAAGAAATGGGGAATGAAGGATTAAGATTGAGCAATCTTAACAAGGGTTAGGATTGAAAGATATTCAATCCATGTGAGACTTTCAACCCAATCCCATGTTAACAAGTGTCACCATGAGGAGGCTTGAAAGGAGAGATAAGGAGCTTTAAATGCTTGAGGGGACATGATAATTACCCTAGGAGGTTGGGTTAGGGTTAGGTTAATGGATATTCCCTTTATCCAAGGGATAAATGAATGTGAAAGGGTTAAATGGTTACCTTAGTCAAATAAATAAATGCTTTGAAGAGACTCATGAGTCAAAAGGATGGTTAAGCTAGAGGAAAGTCTCTAACCAAAGGTAAAAGGTGAGTTAACCATAAATGGTTATGTAAGAGCCTTTAATGGCTTGGAAGACTTTAGAGGTTAACCATTTGAAGACATAAAGCCTTTAATGGTTATTGGAGACTTTGGAGGTTTTTGAGAAGTGACTTCCTTTTATTTAGGAATGTGACAATAATTAGGATATGATTAGGCTAATTAGAAGGAGTTAGAAGAATCTAGAAGGGATTTAGGCATACAAGTGGATTTTGTAGGAGAATGCAAGTGGGAGGAATTTTGGAATTTTTAATTGAAATAAAATCATTTATTTCAATTAAATGGTGTAATTTGCATTTGGATAGATATTTAAATAAATATTAATTTATTTAAATGAGAAAAACGAAGATAAAACATTAAATGCTTGAAGACTTTGAGGGAAACCATTAAATGCTTGAAGACTTGAGAGAAACCATTAAAGGCTTGAGAAGACTCTAGAAGGAAGCCATTAAGTTTGAAGACTTTAAGGGAAACCATTAAAGGCTTAAGAAGACTATAGAAGGAAGCCATTGAGTTTGAAGACTTTAAGGGAAACCATTAAAGGTTTCAAGTGGGTGAGGATAAATAGGTTTTTAAATAAATAATTTATTTAAAATGGTTGTGCAACATGCATTTGTAGGAAAATGCAAGTGGGTGGAGGATAAAGGTGATTTAAATAAATGTTAATTTATTTAAATGTGAGAGATGAGATTTTGGGGGATTTAAATAAATATTAATTTATTTAAATGTGAGAGACGATTTAATTAAACAAATATGATTTATTTATTTAATTAATGGTCTGAATTTGGTTAAGTGAATTAAATCAAATAAATTGAATAATTTATTTAATTAATAGGAGAAGAGGGTTAAGATGAATTAATTAAATATTAATTTAATTAATTATTGATTGATGGTTAAATAATCAAATAAATACTAAACATTCATTTAATTAAGTGGACAGATTTATGTGACTACAACTAGTTTATGTCATCTTTTTATCAATATTAAGCTTGTAACTCATATAAAAGAAAGTAAATTTCCTCTTTGTGATGTAAATCAAACAATTTTCTATCCTTATGATGTAAAATTAATGTCAAAAGTGATTCTATAGGTGTACAAGTCTCGAGAATAATTAGAAACATCAAGTATACATCAAGAGTTTATTATTTATCGTTCATCATGACATAAGATTCAATGAATGTTGGAGGATGATAGGGATTCACAAACTAATGTTTGTCTTGTACCTCTCCTTAAGGGCTTGGTATGATGATGCATGAGCATCCCCAGTTCTTGGCAATCTTGCATCTACCAAAAAAATTTCTTTTTAGTTTGTTTTCATTGAGGTCCCTCCTAACCGTGACTGCGCCATATGGTTTCATGTCATTCTAGCATTTTAGATTTTTAGCTTTATATATAAAATATATGATTTATTCATGTCCATTTATGTGGTTCATGTATTCTTGAGTTGATATATGCATCACCTTTGATTGTCTCTTTTAGGGCTCACTCTAGTACACTTTAGTAGGTTTCTTGTTTTGGTTTATGCTTCCCCTAATATTAGACACACTTAAGGTTTAGAGCATGAAATTTTGTTTCAAATCCAAATTTCTTATATGGGAGACAAAAATCACCAAATCAGGGGCTTGATTAAGGAAATCCTCTATACAGCCACAACATCATTTTCCTTCTCTTTTGTGTATTTGTAGGTTCAAATATAGGTATCAAACCTAGTTTGTAAGTAGATAAAGATAGAGTATATTGAGACATATTGCCATAAAAAATGAAGAATAATATGCCTATAATATATCAATTAGTGTCATTGTTCTGGCAACTTGACCTAAATTTTGGAGGGATTGCAGTTTGGATGTTCCTGATACTAGATTTGATATCCATTTGCCCTATGACACCTATTAAGATTAGGGAGCCTAACTCATCTATCTAATTTTTTTTGCTCATAATTCTATCACAAGTGTATCTTTGTGTGTTAGTTTTATTTATGTGCATAAGTGTAGCTTTTAGTTTGTTTGTTGGTCTATTTTACCAATTTATGTGATCATTTATGCATGATTTAGTGCCTAATTATCACACATCTAAGTCAATTGTAATGCCCGACCAAGAAACCCAAAAGGAACAAAATGAGCAACTTTGGTCAATCTATCAACAATGACCATGATGGCATCATGATGATGCAGAAAAATAGGCAACTCAAATATGAAATCCATGGAAACAATGTCCCATTTCCAATTCGGTACCAAATTAGGCTGTAAAAGCCTTGCAGGGTGCTGATGCTCCGCCTTTACTTGCTGACATTCTAAACACTTCGACACAAAATCAACAATGTCACGTTTCATACCAACCCAATCATATATCTATCTAAGATATGTGTGCATCTTCTTGACACTAGGATGTGCTGAATAAGGTACACGATGGGCCTCAAACATGATCAAAATATGAAGTCCATCTAAAGGAGATACACAAATTTGTCTGAGATGTTGAAGTAGACCATCTGCCTCAAGGTTATAACTAGAATATCTACCCACTAATGGTCTTCCAGTCTTAGTCACGACTCAAACATCCTGATACCAGGTGTCCTAAGGAAGAATCCCAAGAATTCTCTCTCTCAAATCCACCCTAAGGGACAATGCAACAACCTCATGTTGCCTACGACTCAAAGCATCTGCCACTATATTTTATTTCCCCTGCATATATTGAACCTCAAAATCATACTTGCAGAGGAATTCCATCCATCTTCGTTGTCGAGCATTCAAGTTCAGTTGTGTGAAAATGTATTGTAAACTACGATGATCACTAGGCAGCTCAAATCGACATCCCAACAGAAAATGTCGCCATCTGACTAAAGAATAAACTACAACTGCCAACTCTAACTCATGAATTGGATAGTTCAGCTCGTGGTCCTTGAGTTTGCGAGTCTCATAGGCTACCACACGTCCATCCTACATAAGCACTACTCCTATACTTTCTAAACAGGCATCCGTGCAAACCATAAAATCTCTGGATGGATTAGGAACTGCCAAAATCGAAGCACTAACGAGGAGTTCCTTCAAGGTACGAAAATTTATCTCACATTGCTCTGACCAAAAAAACTTCTTCCCTTTCCTCTAAAGAGAAGTGATCAGGTGACCTATCTAGGAAAAAATTTGAACAAAGTGACGGTAATATCTAGCCAAAACCATAAAAATCTGAACCTCAGAAACATTGGTCGACGCTGGTCAATCTACAATGGCTTAGATCTTAGAAGGATCCATGGATACACCTTCTCCTGAAACTACATGACCAAGATAGTTCACCTTAGATTGGAAGAAATCACACATCTCCAAGTTGGCATAAGGTTGATTCTCCCTTAAGCACTGCAACACCTGTCGCAAGTGGCCCTCGTGCTCTTCCATAGATATAGAATAAATCAAAATGTCATCCAAGAACACAAGGACAAAATGATCAAGGTAGGTGTGGAAAACCCCATTCATGAGGCTCATGAAAACTAAAGGCACATTCGTCAATCCAAATGACACCACTATGAACTCATAGTGATCATAACAAGTACAAAAAGCCATCCTATGAATACCTGCATCATGAATGCGCAACTGATGATACCTATATTTCAGATCAATCTTAGAGAACACCTTGGCTCCCTTTACCTGATTAAAAAAATCATCTATTCGAGGCAATGGATATCGATCTTTGAACCCCAATGATCCCCATTTTCCTGACATGATCATCTAAACAATCCACTGTCTTCTGACGACAGTCTACACAAGCACTGTGAGATGCTAACCAATTCATCCCCAACACAACTCCATAAGACCGCAAAGGAATGACTCGAAGGTCAATTGTGGTAACAAAGGGTCCTAGGTCCAACTCACAACTGGGAATGAAGGAATCTACAGCCACACACAAACCAGTAGCCAACTCTACTTGCCACCTATCCACCTATCTAGCAGACACGAGCCCACACCGCTCCACAATGGAGGAAGAAATGAAAGAATCAGAAGCACCAGAGTCAAATAGTACAAAGATAGAAATACCACCCAACACACCTAAAGTCTCGATCATTGGACCCTGATGCTCATCTTGGCGGTCATCAACCGCCGCAAAAACTCTATGGGATCTGCTTGCATCCCCCACTTTAGGCTCCAACGCTGCCGGTCTTTGACTATATGTCTGATGAGAACGCTGTGGACACTAAGCAGTTATGTGGCCATACTGACCACAGGAGAAACAATCTCCCCTACCAGGTTGTCTACCTCCAGATGACCCATTGGATTGCTGGAAACTTCCTCTACTAGGGGCCTGTGAAGCACCCTGAGAGGACTGTCCTGGGAAACTCTGCCTACTCTGCCAATTCCTATTCTTCCTAGGCTAAGAGTTGCCACCTTGCTAGCCTTGAAACTGCTTCGGCCTCGACTGAAAACTTTGTTGCTGTTGTTGCCCACCCTTAGCAGGTGCCTGAAAACTCCTAAAAGGTGCAACAGTTTGGGACTAATTCCCTCTAGATCTAGAGCCACTGTAAGGCACACTCCCAATCTGTACTCCAAACTGACCATCATGAGCATGGGCAAGATTCTGCTCTATTAGCTTGGCTTTCACCATGACTAACTCTACTAATGCAGGCTCAAATACTCTCACACCTCCACTGATGTGGTCATTCAGACCTCTCAAGAAGTGTTGGACCAACATAGCCTCATCATTCCCAATACCAACATACTATTTGAGATCATAAAACCTATGCTCATACTAATCCACAATCATGCTAAACTAGAGTAATGCATGAAACTTATCTACCCGACACTGTCTCCACTGAGCTGAGAAAAAGTGTGTCCTAAATCTCTCCTAGAAAATCTCCCAAGACACGGTGCTAATGTCTAAACCGATCCTCTCCTCCAACCGCCACCAGATAGAAGCAAACTTCTGGAGATGCATGATGATGTATCTCACCTTGGTGTTGATACCATACATATGTATGGCGAAACACCTATCCAAATCAATCAACCAAGTCTCTGCCTCAAGTCTGGTACCCGAACCGTCAAAGGAAGGAGGACAAGATCTCATCAGATCTCTCATGTGTCCCATAATAACTGAGTCCTAGTCCATTGGGACATCTCTCCTCCTGGGAGACCTCTCTCTCTCCCTCTCCTCAATATTCTGATGGTAAGACTCTCCCATCTAAGCATGGCTAGGCTATTCGACCTCAGGTCTAGGGCCAAGTCTGGCTAACACTTCCTGAAACATCTGCCTCAGCTCCTCCCTTTCGGGAACCTGCTCTATAGTGTGCTGCTCACTCTGATGCACTGATTGAACCTGCTCTACACTCTCATGAGTGGGCTCTGGTGAAGGACTATGACGACCTGAACTTTGGCCACATCCCCCACCTCTACCTCGATTGCGGCAACCTCCATGACCTCCACCTTTCTTTCCTAGCCATAATCCTAACACTTCACAAGAGGAAAAGTTTAGATCTACAACATTTGGAGTTCCTGCGACTTGCAAAAAAATTGCAAAACATAGTAGAGATTAACAAAAAATATTGATCTTTAGTGTGGAAATTGTAGTTGAGATGAATGGTTAGAGGACTTTTGTTTATTTTCTTTGCAATACAATGAATCTTTAGGGTTATAAGAGAGTTGTAAGCTTTTGCAGTATCATATTAAAGCATTGTCAAATAATCACCATCTCAAAGATATGAAGTATTTAGGCTAAGATATTGGATAACACATAGTTTTTTGAAACTTCTCTCTTAGTATGTTGTGACTCTGTAAACTCCAAAACATGATGTTGTTAGTCAATAAAGAAAAAGGGTACTAAAATGGGTACACCAAGCTCCCTAAAGACATAAATAAATGAACTTTTAAGAAGATTACAATCTAAAGCATTTTCCTCTAAACATCGTGTCCTTGAAAACTAATGTTCTAGGGTAAAACCTTTATTTCTAGGACTAGAGATATCTTAGTGTTATCTTGGTGAGGTCTTGCACTACATAGTACCTGTCCAAGGTTTTCTTTAGATACTTATTACTTTGACTTGTTACACTATGCTTGACTCATTATGTGTGGTTTATTTTGCTAGTATGTGTGTATGGATACATTCATGTGATCCATGTTATTGAACTATTTTATGATGCTTATATGTTTCAGGACATGATTACTATTATACTATATTTGAGATGGATATAGTAATGTCAGTGATGGTATACTTACACTTTGGATTATATATTGGTGATTTATTATGATTTTTTATGAGATGTTAATCTATGGTCATGTGTAAAAAAGGAAATCTTTCAAAGGGCCTACTAGTGAAATTAGGGCATTTTTAAGAAACTTTTTTTAGCAACATGTCAATGTTGACCGTAAATGCTATTTTAATTGTCTAATAGACCTTTATTATATCGTTTGCTTGGGATTTAGGGCGAAAGGAATGGATTTCATATGACTTATTCACGAGCTCCATACGATGTCATAATTTCTTTTCACTAGATGGGAATACAGCAATAGTGGTGCCCTTGTCTAGTCAAGAAAGGGGCATGGTGGTTCCTATTTGATCTTTCTATACAACAGCAGTGGTGGCACGAGTTTTCATGGAAGATGTGGTGAGGTTTCATGGTCACGGAAGATGTGGTGAGGTTTCATGGGATTCCTAGGCGGATCATTTCTGATAGAGATCTTGTCTTTACTTCAGCATTGTGGACCTCACTCCAGCATGCTTTAGGGACCCAATTGAACTTCATTTTAGCTTATCACCCAGAGAATGATAGTCAGACCGAGCATGTGAATCAGGTTTTGGAGGACATGCTTCGCATGTATGTTATAGACCAACATTCGTGTTGGGAGGAATATCTATACCTTGTGGAGTGTGTTTATAACAATGGATATCATAGCTCCATAGGCATGTCTCCCTTCCAGGCATTGTATGGTCGTCCTTGCCATACTCCTTTGAGTTGGGATTGGTTAGAGGACAGGGTGCGTATAGGACTGGATATGCTTCGAGAGATGGAGCAACAAGTTGAGAAGATTCGTGGGTATTTGGTAGCTGCTTAGGATAGACAGAAGAAGTATGTCGGTGCTCATAGAGTGGATCGTCAGTTTTCTATTGGCGACCATGTGTTCTTGAGAGTGCATCCGCGAAAGAGTCTGATCCGTTATGGAAAGGGTTCTAAGTGGGCGCCTCATTTTGTTGGCCCTTTTAAGATCCTTGAGAGGATAGGACCTACTTCCTATCATCTTACCTTGCCACCGAGCCTATCTCGCATCCACGATGTTTTTCATGTTTCAGTTCTTAGACCTTATCATCCTGATGTAACCCATGTTCTTGATTGGAATGCTTTGCAGGTCAAGGATGGGCAGCTTTCCATGGAGCCCGTGCACATTCTACATCGTCGGGGTTTGATCCTCAGGAGTCGTACCATCAACCAGGTAAGGGTCCTATGGGACCCAAATGATGAGACCTCAACTACATGGAAGGATGTAGCGAAGATGAGAGAGCTTTATTCTTATCTATTTTAGGCTTCTAGGAGTAAGCCTAGTTTTTGGGGGGGGGGAGGATGTAGTACCCCTTCCTCGTCCAAACTTTTTAGACTCTTGTTGACTTCAATTGACTTTTTCAGTGGAAACATTATATTGTGATATTTTACTTAGACTTTATGTGATGTTGTGATATACTTTAGTTTGAGTTGTAGTGTATGTTTTCATGCAATATTTCCTTATTAATGTTTAAATGCGATTTTATTGGATTACTGACATGGAATGACATATGCATTTTATACGTACGATGAGTTATATTCATGTTTCATGTTTGTAAGTGTATGGGGTGCGAGGAGATGATTTTCCTTCACTCACTTCGGTGAGATAGGGAACGTCACGATTCTCCTTCACCGATGTGTTTTCTATGGCTATATATATATATGCACATGTGGTTCATTGATGCAGGGAATTGTAGGTACAAGTACCGTGTAGGTACGGGGTATCATCTCCACCCGGCTCCACAGGTCTGAGCATACCTTACTGATCCGATGAAAGTGGAGGAGATAGTCCTAAGAACTACGTTTTATCCTTATCGTGCTCAAACTGAGCGTCCCTGTCGTTCGTCAGTTTCTCTTTGTTGGTATGCGAGTCGTATGTTTATTTGAGTTATTTTAGTTGTGTTCTATGCGTTTGTGAATTAACTAATAAATCTTAGAGTATTTAATTAGAAAATGTGTTTTATTTGTTTATTTAAATAAATGGATAAAATTTATATGAGACCCCTTAGTATTATAAATGGTTAAGTCAATATTTGCAATTCATTATATTAGTTTGATTTATTGTTTTTTAAAATTGTGAAAATTAGCTATGTATATGCATTTTTGTAAAAGGTTAAATAGAATTGGAAAAGTAAATTAATAAAATATTTCTTTTCCCTCATTGACTTTGAAAATAGAAATATTAGATTCAATTAAAAAATTTGAGAAAATGATATTGTGGAGAGAAAAGACTTTTTTTTAAAAATTCACTTTATAGGAATGAATTTGATTGGTTGAGAAAAATTTCAACCTAAAATAGTTTTAGGTTAAAATTTTTCTTTATTTAAGCATATTCTTTCACGGGAATGGGGGAAAAGTTTTTTGGAAGGAAAATTTTGGGGAAGAAATTTTAGGGAAGAGAATTTGGAAGAAATTTGTGTATCTTGGTTGAAGGAAGTTTCCAGATTATAGGTTGGGCTCTTCTCAGTTTTCTTCCTAGATTGCTATTAAGGTTGGTTTATGGTATAAGAAAATCTCCATGTTTGGAAATCATTGGGGGAAATTTGTAAATTCGTTCAATTTCACCCCTGTATGGGGTCATGCTGGCAAAATTTTGCCAAATATGGTTGCCTGGGAGTTAATTGGTTTAAAAAAATAAAAATTGCTCTATCTCTGTTATTACTCAGAAATTTTCTGAGTTTATTTTGTTGGGGGAGATTGTTTTGAAATTATACAAAAAAAAAAAGAGAAATTTAAATTTGTTTTTGTCTTTTTGTCTCAAAGCTGGGAAAGTTGTCTTAAAAAAAGTGTTTTAAAAAAAAATTATAATATAAAAAGAAAAAAGAATAATAATAAATATTATTTTGGAGGGCTTTTGGGGTAGCCATGGACCCCACGACCCCATGGCTAGGGAGTCGTGGCTTCCCCAAGCCATGGTTGGAGCCAGGTTGTGAGGCAATGTCGTGGCCTCCTCACAGTCGTGGTAGTGTGGGAGACCACGACATGGTCTCCCAACAACCCCTTCCCTTTGTGAAAGCGGGCCAACCATGTGGGGGGAGGGAGGGTGAGGAGGGGGGGAGTTTATTTTTAAATAAAGTTTTTAATTTTTTTTATTTAAAAAATAATGTTTTTAATTTTTTAAATTTATTAAATTTTAAATTATATATAAATATATATAGTTTATGAGAGATTTTTCCATTGAAATATATTTTTTTTAAAACGAGATGGAAATAATTACTTTATTTTTTTTTAGAATAATATAAACAATTAAATTTATTTATATTTTTATATCTATTAGAATATATGTGTAATTATATAAATGAAATTTTGGAACTTAGTTTATTGTGAAATGGTTTTTTTTTAGTATGGGATTTAAAAAAAAAATGTATTAGAAAACCTTGGTCGATTGACATTTTTAAATAGAAAATTATTGTCAATCTAAATTAGCGAAGATGCGTATTTGATTACTATATCCACATTTATTTTTAAAACTGCAAGTCCTTGGTCAGAGTGTTAAATTTTGTTGTGTGGTGGTTTACATGGTGGTTTATGTCTCGTGATGAGGATTTGTCAGTTGGTCATGTCAGGAAAGGGCTTGTTCAGCCAAGTGGGTTTTATATCATTTTAACTCCGTGTACTGTTTCATGTGTATACCTTGGTTTTGGGAGTTCATGTGATTTTGGTTAAGTGTCATATGGGAGAGTGGCTTTCGATTGGGGGTCGCGCCCAAAGTGGTTAGCTGGGTAACCCATCGAAAGTTTGTTTAAGTGGCAACTTAATAATATTTAGGGGGCTTGGTAGATGAAACAGTAATTAAGATAATTATGCCTCACTCCTGGTTGAGTACTAGTACAGACTCAAGATGCAACGAGAAGGCCAAGAATGGTAAATCAATAACCTTGTCCTCACGAAAGGATTGTTTGGGTCCACATGAGAATTGGATGGGGCCGAGGGTTCGGGAGAGGTTACCAGGATAACCCATGATGGGGGTCGGGACCTATGGAGGCCTGCTAGGATAACCATACCAAGCTATGTGATGACACTCTTCCCATATGGTCACTAGTGTTTAGTCTTGTTGATTTCACCTATTTTGATGTGGAGTCATGTTCTGCAAGTTTACTATATGTGAGTTGATCTGATGCTTTGTGAGACCCTATATTCTTTCCTTGTTTTCTAGTGGGTCTTAGTGCTATCTCTTAGCATAGAGGGGTGGTTCTTTTGAACCACATGGTCGGGTGGTAGTGCCACTTTCCATCAGTATCATGCTCGCTTCCTTCTTGCGAGGGTTGACTTTGCAAGTGGTCCAGTTGATCTTTGGTCTTGATCATCCTCTTGTTCTAGTTGGATTCCCTTTGTACTTCGTGGATTCATTATTGTACCTATTTGAACCTTATGAGTTCAGTTGTATCATTTGTATTATTATGCCTTCTTGGCATGTTGTAAACTATGTAATTCATTATATGATCTTTATTTAATTCATATGTTATCCTGTCATTTAAATACAATGTATGTGAGATATTATAAGTTGTTAAATTTTGTAATGATAATTATGAGGTTATTGAATGATTTATTATAGTAAACTAGATGTATGTAATCATTAGTCTGTAATGAAATCATATGCAAGTATGTAATTTTAAGAATGTTTAATTCAGTTCTTTAAATGTATATCATTGCAATGTATTAGGGATAGTTAACATGCATCATAAGTGGTTAAGTGAACCTTAGGCTTTTAGTTTCTTTTTAAAGTAATATTCATTGGAAACCCTTTAGGATTATGGATAAGTCTTTTGCTTGTGTAATTAATCAGTGCAATTTTATAACTTAATGCACCTTATTGATATATTATGTTTTAAAAAAAAAAAAATTTCCGCTTTTATTCCTATGTTTTAGTGTGTTCCTTTTGGGTTTCTTGGTAGGGCATTACATGGATCCCTTGTCCTAGCCCTATTTTGGGCCCCCCTTTCATTGGGCTTGTCAATTGTTGAGCGGGAAAAGTTTCTCTATGTCGGCCTAAGACAGGAAATTACCTAAACACCCTTAATTGGCAAATATATAAGGAGCACTTCGCCTCCTATTTACATAAGTGAAGTCGATGATAAGAGATAGTAGGGTGAACAAGAGAGAGGTCTCCATTATTGTTATCAAGCATTCAAACATTCATTCAAGCATTGAGCATTTCAAGTATCCTTTCAAGGCTAGGTGTTACATTCAAGACAAGGATTCAACCATTGAAGATGACATTTCTATCAACATTCAAGACATGCTATTTCACATATCCATTCAAGCAAATTCATCTACAAAGGTATCAACCTTTCAATTACATCCCCTCCTTGAGGTGGATTTACTTCAGACATTTCCTTTCATTTACTTTCAACATTTTTCAACCACTTGGTTAATTCCAAAACAGGGTTTGACCCAAAGGAAAACCCCCAATCCCAACAACATTTCCCTCTCTTTTCTGTGTGTAGGTTGCAGATGCACGACTGTAATTGCAGGTTTAGGCTTCATTTTCAGAAACAGAAAAACCCTTTTTGACGCGTGGATTTTTCGAAGGACCGTGTGCTTGCAACTCTTGCTCAGATTTGCAAGGAAGCTTCATCTCGACAATCTACTGCCAATTCCAGGTGCACAACTTCATCCCGCATCTTTATCTCAAGATATAATCATTTCTTTGTCATTTTTGCACTTAGTCTGAATTTGCTTAATTCAACTAGTTTATTACAAAAGAGGGTCAATTTACTTTCCTAATACCTTCCAAATTTACTACAATTCTCTTACTATTCAATCTCTTACCATTGGGGATTGGATCTAGTGAATTGCCCTCTTTTGAATGTAATGCGTGAAAAATTGAAGGGAATCCTTTGTGAAATTTTCATCCCTCTTTTGAGGGAAGTAAAGCTTTCCACTTGATCTCCCCTCATCATTTTTCATCATATTACAATATATATACATATACACACACACACATATATATACATATACATATATATGTATATGTATATGTACATGTACATGTATATGTATATGTATATGTACATGTACATGTACATGTATATGTATATGTATATGTATATGTATATGTATATGTATATGTATATGTATATGTATGTGTATGTTTGTATGCAAAATTTTTTATGTAGGTTGTAGATCCTAGACATAGACTCCACTTGGCCCAACAGCTCTGAGCATGTCTTTAAATCCCAATGGTGGTACAAGAGATAGTACAAGGTCTAGAATGTATCCAGCCCTAGCCTTTTTCCTAACACAGGGACAATTATCTAGTCTTTATTTTTATCCTGTTAGATTTATCATATAGACAATATCTGATCACCTCATTGTTTGTGGTAAGTCTTATTTTGATATTAGTATTATTTTATTATTTACTTGAGTGTGAGAGATTTTATGTTTTTTTTTATAAAAGTGGCAAGGCCATTGAATAATTATATTAATATTAAGAAAAATTACATAAACCAAAGTATCATATTAAATATGATTGTGAGTTGTGGAAAATTTTAGATTGTGAATTTTGGAGAAGCGTTTGTAGTTTTTCTAACAAGCTAGGGTTGTTGTTGCACCAAAATATCGACCTGTCAATGCTCGATACAACCACTAGACTTATAGAATCCACGAGAGGCTATTAAACCATGTCGTGAATCCCTGTGAAGGACGCTCGCCCACTACCAACAATCCCCCTCCCAACGTCACTTGTCGCAGCCTGCATGATTCAAACATGTGACCAAGCTCTGATACCACTTGTTGCAAGCTAGGGTTGTCGTTGTACCAAAAGATCAACTTGTCAATGCCCGATACAACCACTAGACTTATAGAATCCACAGGAGGTTGTTAAACCATTTCGTGAATCCCCACGAGGGATGCTAGCCCACTGCCAACAATTTTTCTGTATTGATTGGATGATTACTTTTTAGAGGTTTTCTTAGAGCTTGAATTGGATTGATTTGGGCTTGATTGATTGAATTTTTTTGCTTATTGGAAGAGGATTCACATTTTTGATATTCTTCTACAAATTCTCTCCCTTTCTTTATCTTTCTTCACAGGTTTTCAAGTAGGTTTCTATCTCTCAGTTTTGAATTTAATTTTATTTGTAGTTTTGTTTACTATTGATTATTAAGTATTTTTTGAGAATATCATTTTGATTATATTTATTGTCTAAAGCCAACTCTTTATTCATGTTTTGAGAGTGATTGCCATATGCTTAAATTGAGGGTGGAAATTGAATGTTTCAGTTGATCTATTTTTCTTTACTCTTGATTTAAAACCCTATATGAATCCCTGTTTCTGGTTATTATCAGTTTTTGGCATGTTATCAAGCCTTTTCCAAATGGGTCTTTGTCAAAATTTAGTTTGGAGGCTTTATTTTATGTTTTTCTTGATTTTATACATTTTCGAGCAACTACAAAACTCAATTATAAACATTTAGAGTTTCAATTATACCCATTTAGGGAATCAATTGTACTCATTCAGGGAATAAATTGCATATAAGGTTGGACTTAATTATGTATCTCTAAGCCCCAAATGTATAACTCTTATGGGTTTTGTTTTGGATTGCAATTTTGGTCAATTTGGTTTCACGAATAATTATGGAGGCTATGAGTGACTATGTATACTGTCAATTTTGGTTTTCTATTTTTTATTGAATTTGATGTGGATATATTGGTGTTCATATGCCCTTTCTTGATTTGGCTTTTGAAAAGGAACAATGATTTTGTGGTTATGATTCAATTTCAGAACTTGACCTTGTGATTGGTCTTTGTTTGGAAGTCCTATTTGCAGATTGTGCAATCTATTCATGTATATGGATTCTTAATGTTCCTATTTGTATATCATTTGTTTCATGATGCTTATTTTGAGCCATATATGATAGGTTATCTAGGCACATTAACAGTGAGTGCCTCTCTATGGGGGATGGTGCCCAAAGTGGCTGCCAGGATAACCCATAAGAGAGTAGATTAATAAAATTGATAACATTAATAAAACTTTGGGTTGGGTTTACACACTAATAAGATAATGTTTTGCACCCCACTCATGGCCTCACATGCTCATATAGACAAAGGATGAGATTAGGAAGGCCTAACCATCTAGAGAGATGTTTGGAACTGGCATGGTCATGCAATACCTTGTCATTAGGAAAGGATTGTACCATACCATATGAGTTCTCCACGTGGGTCAGGGTTTGGAGTTAGGAGAGGGTCAGGCTGCCAGGGTAGCCCATGCTGAGATTACGCAATGACACTATTTCCTTGTGTATCCTAGTATCTTATTCTACCAACTTGTATGTTGAAGTCTCTAGAAGTTTGATGTTCTTTTGGAGTACCTGTGAAGATTTCTGGAATATTTTAGTTGTTAATCTTACTTTGGAAGTCTTTCAATTGTCTCTGGAAGTTCTTTTAAAGTTCTTTGGTCGTTATTCTTACTTTCTTTTCTTGTGCAATGGTTTCTTGTGTATCTTGGTTGTGGCGTATGTTTAGTTCTTTTATCCCAAGCCTTCTTGCTTGTTATTTTGGGCCTTGTGTCTATCTCTAGCATAGGGGGTGGACCTCTAGGTTCCACATGGCTAGGTGGTAGTGTTTACCATCCATTGGGGTTTTCAGAGTTATTGTTCGTATAGAGCTCAATGGATCTTGTCTTGTATTCCAATGTTTTAACATTCAGATGAAAATTGTTCTACTATCATAATTGTATTTGATATGTTTCTTCCAAAAGTGATGTAAAAGGATATGTAATTGTATGTTTTTACTTGTAATTGAAAAGATATTTGCATTTGGATACACCTAGTGGAAAGGATTGTAATAGTACTATTATGATAGACGCATTTGTACTAATAGATAACTTGTAATGTACTTATGTGGAATATATGTATTTTCTTATTCTTGATGAAAGTTATCATAGGAATCTTTCCTTTGGTGCTTTAAAATGAACTTAGCATAGGCCTTTATATGATGAATTATATGATGAATACTTAGGAGTTTATTTAATTAATTCAATGTATCCTATTAGGAATGTTTCTGTGATTTGGAATATGTAATGGAGTAAATTTATCTTCATGTGAGTAACTTAGTGATGTTTATTACATGCTAGTAAGTGTTTCTTAGTAGCAACGTTAGAGAAGCCATAGTGGAATTGTTATGAACATTGTTATGATTCGCCTATGTTATGTAATAAATTTACTTAGTGTTGTACTGAGTTAAAAGATGGTTAATGTATTATGATTCCTTAAAAAAAATTCCACGTATTTTGGTTTATTATTTGTTATTCCTTTGTGGTTTATTGGTGGGGCATTACACGCTATCTTCTTAGGGACTATCTCCAAAGGTACCCTTCCCTAGAATAGTCCTATAGGGAAAGGGACTTCCTTGGGGGCATTACCCCCTCTAGGAAGAACATCCTGCCATCCCAATTGTAGCACTAGCACGTGCAAACATTTCTCAGCCATCCTAGTGCACCTAGGGACATCCCATCCTAGGAACATTTGCATTGAACAAACATCCCCTTACCATCCCAAGCATGGTAGGGTTTCCCTATGTTCTCATATAAGAAAATAGTTATATAATTTTGAAAAAAAAAATCTAAACTTTAAACCAATACCTAAGGAGGTGACAACCAAGGATTCTCACCATATTCAATTTCTGACTACACTAGCCCATCTTCTATTACATTCATTAAAATATGGAATATATGAGAGAAAGAGGTAGATAAAGTCCCTATAAGAAAACTATAAAATATGTCATTTAAACTTTTAAAAATTAAAAAGACGATTGGTCTATGAAGGTCCTTGCGGATTTTATGAATTCAATTTTTCTTGGTGGTGAGCACTCCACCACTCAACACCACCTGTGTTGTGATAGGGAACAAGCTAGGGGTAATACCTCCAAACCCCGTCGTAGGTTGTTGCCCCTCGATCGCCACTCTATTTTTGAAAAAGAAAAATATAAAATTTAGTTTGGGTTGAACTAGATTAAATCTTAGGTACTTGAATTCCATTTATACTTTGGATTACCAAGTGAATCTTAATTTTGAGTTATGTTACTATGGTTAGGGTCAAATGTTTAAGAAAGTAAATATACTTATTGTGAATATGCTTAGATCACACATGTACATTAACAATGTGACTTAGTGTCCACCTCTTTGTCAAGTTCTATTCTATAGTGAATCCCTTACTCGAGAACATGCGAAAGCTCCTAACTAACATTATAAAATGGCCCATTCCAAATTTGGCCAGCATTGGTGCATCTAATTTTATTTGTTTGATAAATAGAATTGAAGCATGGTATTCCTTTTTTACACAATGAAGGCCAACAAATTTTATCATCTTTGAAAACAATAACTACAAAAACATTGGCAAAATATGCTCAAAATATTTACATCATAGCAGGCATTGAGAAATAGTCCAAAATATGATCTTATGAAATCGAATAGTGGGGGTTACTCAATGGTACAATGTCCACTCTAGATAGGGGTGAAGACATATCAATATTCATTCTTTGATGAATAATGTCATACATTAGTACATGCTTTTTAAATATCAAGTGAAAAGTAAAATTATAGCTCAGTAGCAGCAAAGAGACTGACAACGAAAAAATAATCGAGGAATTCACAACCCAATGTTCAAATACAAAATAAACTTAGAAAAAGAAAGTCAGAGCTAATATAGTGTATATGATGACATAATCTAGGACCTAGCAATATGATATTCAGATATAAAATAGACATATGAGGAAACACAAATCAAACCTAAAATAGTTTATGTGATGATATGTATTATCCAACCAAAAATATTATCCCATAAGCATAACCATAGAAAAAATACTTTCAATATTCTTATCTAGTAGCTCCATCATTTCAATTAGGTAGCCCTAAGTATACTAAATCCCGTTCTTGACATATTCCTATAGCCAGTCATTAGGGTACAACATAAAAGGAATAGAAGGATATAAAAGATTGGCTTTATTATCACTATCTAAAGAAGAAAAAAATGAAATGGCAATTGGAGGAACATCAACATGAGTGAAACTTATTGGAATGCTAGTATCAACTTTGTCAACATCAAAGATGGTTGATCCATGAGGACCATATCTTATTATCTACCATTTTGCAACTTTGTAGTCCAACTACGAGTAACAAATTTTTGTTTGATGTGCTACCCAAAGAATACATCAATACAATTTTATGTAGATTTCAAATTCTTATACTCATATCATTTACATAAATATAAATTGCAACTAATTTACTGTGTTTGTAATTGATCGTTCAAATAATATTTTTTATACATCATTTTGATTATGTCTACCCACTGCCCTCATATTTTGGAAAAAGAAAATTGCCGACTCCAAAACCCACCCTCAACCCACCCTCTATCCTGAAAGGCTCCATAGAACACAATAGAAAAACATATTTAGTATAATGTAAATCTCATAAGAGATCTCTATCATTTTATGTTGAAATTTTCCACCTTTGAATTACATAAATTTGATGCAACCTTGTACAAAATTTCAATCATAACTGCCAATGATCCTTTCATAATTGTAGATTTGATACGAATCATATTTTATATGCTTGATGACCACAAGAAAAAATGCTTGAACTAAATTCTTTGAAAATAACAATAAATATTTACAAACCATCTAAACCAAAATTGCAATTTGTTAATTCTTCTAGTGATTAGTATTTTAAATTGTAAAACTCTAATGGAAATTAGCCTCTTAAAGGCCATGGTTGAAATCATGTGACTTGGAACTATCCAAGAAAAAATGTTGTAATTTAATAGTATTAAATTTTACTAACAAGGTCCCTAACAGGCACAACCAAGTGTAACTTTTGATGGAATAGATATCCATCCATTTATTCGATGGAAGGCCAAGGTCACATCAGAAAGGAAATTTACCAAATCTTTAAATAAAATTAAGAGACATGCAAGTTCTTAGGTCTTACAATCCTTATTCGCAGAAACAAGAATGGAGCTTCATCATTGTTAATCCTAAATCTTAGAGTGTGAACTGTTGTCAAAGAGTGTAAATCTTAGAACAAGTTGAAAAATTATTAGGGTTGAAACTTATTTTTGATCTCTATTTCAACATTTCCAGAATTACACAACTTCCTTGAAATTTCAATCGTTTTCAAAGGAGAACTCAGATTTACACAACCTGATAATAATTATGTGGTGGAGATTGAAGAGGATATGAGATGCGTGGGCTTTGATGCACTGAGAGGGCAATCGATGGTTGGAATCCCATTCAATTCGCTTGGAAGGCAATCAATAGTTTGGATCCTATTACAGTTTTTATCTCTAGTGAGTATGTTTTTTATAGGAAGGCTTCAAGTTATGAATTAACGATTAATATTTAATATGAATTGGTTGAAGCTCTAATAAATTATTAAATTATTATCCTAGTCTGATGATTGATTTTAGATAATTTGCAATGAGATAGTGATTAATTAATGTATTGAATATGATATTATATAATATAAATGTATTGTGAAAGTTATTTTATCTACAGTTAAATTAGAACTCTTTTTTTTTAGAATGAAAAATATACAATTATAAGTATTAATCACAAATATACTAGTTTCAATAATGTTATGATTGTAGCATTTATTTTAACATTCATTTAATATAAGGAAATTTCTAAAAGTTAAATGTATCATTTGCCGGCTCTCCTATTAATATTGAAGTGTTAATAATAAACAAATCTTAGTTTTAATATGTTCTAGTTAAATATTTTTAAATTTAAAATATATCTACTTAAATTTTTTGTTAGGATCATTGTACAAGTTCCCACTTTAGTGGGGCCCTTCAATAGCCCACTTGTTTGAAAGTGAAGAGTTAGGGTTCTAGAGAGAAAGAGGATTAGGGTTAAGATCTATATATGTTTTAGTAAGAAGAAAAAAAAAAAAGGCATTACCCACTTGTCCTTTTGGAGAATGGAAAAAAAAATTGTGAGGGTGGAAGAAAGAGAAGAGGGAAGATTTTTAATGGAGAGGGAGGCCATCTTGAGAACTTGAAGAGAAAGATAAGTTCTTCCTCACTTTTGTTGTTGGTTTTAGTATAGTTGTTGCTATGTGGATTAAAAACTATGAAAGATTTGAATTAGGGTGAGTATTAAAGACGAGTCTTAATGAGGGATTGTGGTATACAAGAATTCCTTCACCATAGATCTCCATGGTGTATTTTGTGTCTATCTTGCTCAGGGGTATGGCTAGCATCCTTGAGGCCTCATGATGCCATTAAGGATGGGAGGAGAGAAAGTCTTGTTTGTGCTTTTTCCCATTGGCATGTATGGCTGTTTGAAATGGAAGCTTAGAAAATATTTCAATGTGTTTGGTTAAAGGGTGTTTTTGTCTAATGAGGAAGCTATTTAAGGTTTTATATTTCATGTTAAGAGAAATAATTTAGTAACTCCTTTCCATTTTAATTTCTTTCTAATAAAGATTATATGATGGTTACAAATAGTAGTTTGAGAAGTACTTTGCTATGTTTTAGGTTGAAATCTTTTATGTAAAAGCAAGCCCTTTTGTTATGTAATCCATTTGCATACTTCTAATGAGGATGATATGAATGTATGCGTTGACAAAGCCCACTATGTTTATGTTGGAACCCTTATATTATAGTAAAGAAACAAGTCTAGTTCCAGTGGCATATTTATGTTGGATTAAATATCCATAAGTTAGATGGTTATCTTACATTAAAGGAAGATGGTGAAAATAAAGGTGTTTAGAAGTAGTCTCCTCACTTGGAAGAGCAATCATTCCACCTCCCATTTTTTAAATCATAAAGTAGGTTGAAAACTATGGAGTCTCATTGATCTATTGTCTTATTAGAAGTAGTCTAGTTCCATTTGATGAAGACGTAACTAAAGAATTCTATATTTAAGTTTATATGCTTTGAAATTACGGTATATACATATATCACAAAATAATAAGTAGATTTTGTCTCTGGTAAAGGAAAATCACTTTTGTTTAACCCTATCTCATCCAACTATCTAATCCTTTTTTTAAATTGAGAGAAAGGAAGTGTATGTTCGTTTTGTCTATAAAAAGATAGATAAGAAATAAAGGGTTAATAAGAATAAACAAATTAAGATGGTATTAATGCTCAAATGATGACAAAAATAAAAAAACTAAGTTACAGATACATATAAACATTAGGTACTAATATATAAATCATCTTAATATAAATAAAAGAAAGATTCAATACTAGGGGAAAGGACCCAGTAGTCGTGCACCCTAACTTCGCGCTTCTCAAAATCCTACTTGGAAATTTCAAATCACTCCGATTTTTTTACAGCAGCTTACTTGGCAAGTCCCCTGCTAATAACTAAGGTTTCAGGGCCACGTCATCAAATATGATGCCACATCAGCATGCTTTTTGCCAAGGTGTCCAAAACAGCCCCAAAAAAAAGTGAGACCAATAGGCGTGCAAAAGAGACCCCAATAGTTGTGCAGCTGACATGGCATCACCTGATTGGTTACTTTTTACAATATTAGTACATTTCTTAACAACTATTGGTACATTTCCTAACAACTGTTGGTACATTTCCTAACAAAAATTGATATTTTTTGTTTCAAACAATAGGTTTTATTTGTTCAATTTTTGGAACAAAAGGTATCAACAACCCTCACAACAATTGGTACATGCTCAACTACTGGGTCCTTTCCCCTAATAACTCTAGTTATTAATTGATTCCATACATCTTTATATCTCGGTCAAAAGCATCATGAGCACATATTATAAACTTGGTGATATGAAGGAATACAAGCTTAACCTTTCAAAAAAAAAGTCATTTTAAAGAGATTAAGCTAAGAGAAACAGATTTACATACAAGCTGGTTAAATATAAACATATTGTACACATCAAATCTGCAATACAATAGCATTGCAAATTGAAATATTCTAATGTGCAATAAGTGCACAAACAAGAGGAAAAATAGAGAATTATAAGTTGATAATCGTTACATTCTGTTTTCTGTTAGAGCAGCCCAGAGAACTTTATAGTTGTTACAGGAGGCCAGACTAGATACACCCTTTTCACTTATTAACACAAAAAAAAAAAAACACAATTTTGCTCAGATCTGTCAACCAGGCCATGCCGCATCATGGATATTGGTGCACTCGGGCATTTGCATGAAGATTAAGACCCACAGTCTGTTGTTTAGCTTGAAAGTATGCTAACCAAGCTTCCCTTAAATATCTTAATCTAGTTTCAGGTTCTCTCTGTCTCGAAATAATTCTCTGATGGATTCAACCTTGTCCTAGTCAGTTTGTCTCATTAACCTTGTCTGAGCTTCATGCGATAAAGACAAAAAAATAATAATAATATAGATAACTTCCTGCAACCAAGATTATAATAACATGGCCCCACGATGAACAGCAGGTTTGTTGAGAATGTAGCTGGCTGCTCTATGTGCATTCGAGTGTACTCCAGAACTTTTGAGCCTGTAATTTTTCTATACCCAATACCTCTCCTTTAGTAGGAATTGTGTCTAGCACCTCCTTTATTGAAAGCTATCAATACATCAAAGCAGTCAACAAATCGAGAAATGATAATAATAAAATAATAAAGAAGTATCTTATTTAGAATATATATATTAATAGGAACAATTGAAATCACACATATTAAGCTTATATTTTTAGATTTAAAAGTGTCAAACATTTAAAGTTGACTGACATTTTCTAAACTTAATATGTTGCTTAATGTGTGTGGTCACACTAAGACAAATACAAGATTAGAAGCAACTGATCAGCAACATATACAGCTGTAGAAAAGAAGAAGCATTAACATAATTGACTAATTGTAGGTAAATACATGTACAAAGATACAGCTGATTAGCAAATACACTATCATATACAATTGTAGAGCAGCAACAGAATTAATAGATTAATCTTGAATAAACATTGATACATAGAAGTCTCAACCTATCTTCTTTGCTGCAAGTGACTATTTGGCATTGAGTAGTGTACAATAGCCTTCACTTGTACTCTTTGCTTAACGCATTTTTGGAAGCCATCCTTAAGGACTTGAAACACTATGACCACTGCTCCATAATAGTGGTAGCTAAAGCAACCAGGTGAAGGTTCAGCAACTTGAGTAGAACTCACATCCAAAGAACCAATCATTTGGAAGACCAGTGATCGTGATCGCGTCCTTCCTGGAATCAGCACCTGTCATTCTTGCCTCAAATGAATTGAATTGATTTTGTATCTCTCTCAATATGAGAAGCAAGTTAGTATTGGATTGGATGGAGGAATGCAAGAGAGATGAGGGGAGAGATTAAGACAAATGAATAGAGTTCCATATGAATAGTATAAAAGTGTTATGAATGGTATAAAAAGTGTGGGAGAAGACAACTAGACAGCGAAATTTCCAAATTTTCTTCAAAAAAAAATTGTTAAAAATATTAAATACTCAAAATTGACTAACATTCTCTAGACTTAATATATTGCTGTGTAGTTTAAAGCTAGCCATATGATTGTCCTACTAGTTGCACGACTATTTAGAAAAAAAAAAGGTCAGCAGCTCTATTAAAGCTGCCACTTCTTTGAAGGGTCACCGGCTGCGTTGTGAATGTCTTAAAAAGGCTGCACAAATCTTGAATGGGCCAATAAAAGGCTACATAGGAATGGGCGAAGTTAGGCCAGCTGCTCACCTTTTTCTAAATAACCGTGCAACTATTAGGGTGAACTGTATAGCTATTGGGGAGATTAAAGTTCTTAAGAGTATGCTGATTGGTTTTCGAATAGTCTATCATACAGGTCAGCATTTAGAATTTAATTATTAAATTTGTTTGGGTAATGCTTCTGCTTTAGTAAATTTCTGTGTCTGTAATTTTGTAACATCAACTCATTTATTTGTCAACCAAGCTTGATGAATACAAATTTCAATATTTTGTGAAGAAAAGAAATATAATCTGCATTTGCACTCGAGAAATCAGTTAGTAGTGATTTTTTATTAAATTATGTTGAAACTACCTTGCATGTAGACTGTTTGACAAAATGTCTGTTTGAAGTTCTATATCAATGTTGGGATTTGAATGTACAGTCTATGGTTGAAGTTAGGTGGTCCTCCATTGTATACAGCTACAATCGGCTCGAGAGAATTTCACAATGGATTCCCAAAGCTCCAGCTTGATCAGTCATCATTAGACATCTGTCCTTACTTCATCTCCTGGCTTATCAGCACGAGTTAAGACTTCTGCAACCTCCTTAGCATGTCTCATCGAACATCAAAGTCTCATCGACATCTTAGCTTTTCGTCAAGACCACACAACTTTCTTATCGATATGGTCTTCATCGACGTTTAGTCTCATCGACATCTTAGCTTTTCACCAAGACCACACAACTTTCTTATCGATATGGTCTTCATCGGCTTTATACATCACTTTGGCTGGCTCCTTGGCATGTCTCACCGAACTCTTATGTCATGCCGAAATCCATCGCTTGTCGCCAAGATATACATGGAGTCTCACCGATACGGTCTTCATCAACAATTTACTATGATGCCTTCACAAAACAAAAGTATTGATGGCTACAAACTTATACCCACCCACCAATGTAGGTGGGTGGTGTAATCATCTACTTTAATGAATGTGGGTTCTTAACATGTGCCATTGTTTTTTCAATGCAATGAACAATTTCTTAATTCAATGATTTTCAAACAACCATTCTTTGCAACCTACTAAAACATTTGAAGAGTCCTTTAGATTTTTATATAATTTATGATTTTTCTTGAATGATTGGCATAACTCAACCCACTATGATACAACGTTAGAAATTAGGATCACCACTTACTAATCATCACAAAAAAAATAAGATAAATATTTAATAAGAATTAAAAGACATCCAAATTCAACACATTTAAATAATTAATAATCTAATAATTTATTTGTGAGAAACTTATTAATTATTTACATGATATATGATTTACATGATATAAAGCATATAATATGCGTAAGATTTCATACCCTGATATTAATACCCTGATATTAGAACGCTATTATTATGCTCTAGCAGAGATGACAGAGTTGATGCTTGGAACATGAAATATGGTGATCGTGATGGGGATAATTTCACTCAAGGAACTATAGAACAACAAAGAGGAATTATTGAAGGCAATGGGCACATGAGTCATTGAAACAAGGGAAAGAGCTCATACTGGCCAGCAACCAAACCATTGAGGAGGCACTTGCGGAGCTAAAGAAATGTTGAGAGAATGGAGAATACCATATGTGAGGCACTTGGGTATTGTTTTAATGAACAATTAGGTGGCTCAATGCATTTAACATTCATTCTATCAATGGATCCTTCCCCAATTTTCCAGGAATTTGTCCCCTGAATGACCAATCTATCATCTATGTTCTGTAAGCATTCTACTTTTTGGTACTCTAAGAAGATTGATACCTACTTTTAGCTTTATGTTTGCAAGGATTAACAGGCACCATGCATGGATTTAACATTAAATTAAAAATAATTGTATTTCCTTCTTTGCTTACCAGACGTTTTTTTGGCTCACCCTTCATACGGTATAAAGCTCACATAAAAAAGTTCTGCTTGTTTGAAACAAGAACAGAAATTCAGGCATCTAATGAAAAAGAACTGCTGATAGATTTATGTGTGAGATACAAATTCTATTTGTGAGATTAATATAAAGTGATCTACATAAGTAGTTTAGTTGTTTGATATTATCCATACAGTTGTCAGTAATCATAATTTCTTTATACAGTGATCATGTCTAGGCTTCAGTAAATTTACTTGATTGATTGCATACAGTGTGCAACAGGCACTGTTGAAAGTAAAATATAAGTTAAATAATATATTGGAGAGTTGTGAAAATTGAATTTATTAATTTAAAAAATAAAATCATACCTAATTTACATCCCACTAAAAAATGTATTGTCATTAATTTAAAATTAATCACATTAAATTTGCATCTCAGTGAGAAAAACCTACACCTTAATTTCATTGAAACTCCCTAAAAGACATTTAGAATATATTTATTACAGAAACTTCTCTACTCTTTTTTACCAAGCAAAACAATTAACAATATTAGTTGAGGCCAATTTTTAAACAATTGACATTATTATTTGCAGAGTTGAAACAATACTTTATTTGGGTTTGGCTTGTCTCAACCAGTACATAGAAGATTAAGCAATTAGACGCAGAGATAAGAGTAGCTCAAGAGTTTCATATAGAGCTGAAATCAAGACAAAGAACTCTTTGAATTTTGACTACAATAAATGAATCCAGTCATGTTCAATGCTCAATCAGCAACATTTCTCCAAAGAAAGAAAACAGGTAGCCTACATAACATAAAAGCAAAATAAGAGAGAAAACAGTGAATCAAGCTCATTAAAAGTTAGCTGCTGTCAAAAAAACACACAAAGAAAGAATACTCAGAAGGCACAAGCTAGGTGTACATATGGAAAAAATCAAAGTGAGTTCTCCAGTCTTATTATTCAACAGCCCAATCACTAAATTAGTCAGTTCCAACTTCCACATATCAATGGATAGGACTATTCAGCATCAAAAGCAACACAAATTAAAGAAAAATTGGGCTTCAAGCATTCGTCAAACAATCTTCTCTATCCACATTGAGGTGAGCATGTCATATTTATAACCACTTCTTACAAAAGATATGAGCAACTTCACAAAACCTCTTGGCATCTAAAATTAGTTGTGTTAAATCTTATCTAAATGTGTAGATATGTTAAAACCATACTTGTTGGACGAATACAAGTCCTGTCATGCCCATAGCAATAGGATAAATAATGACACTACATGCACTGATAGCTATTCATCTCTTTCATTAACAGCTATGCATCTTTTCTACTAACAAGTCTCTAACGTCCATGACTTACATTCAACATCTTTGTATCATACTCATAGAATCATAGATATAAAGGCATCATTTTCTTTAAGTTTCCGTACCTCATTATTAATATCTTTTTACTCGACAACTCAATGACATATAAGAATGCAAAATATAGTGGCAGAAAAAGGAAAGCAAATGATGCACCACCGAGTCAGGGCTAACCATATGTTTCTTCCATAGTGTTAGCATAGTTGTGGTAAATTTGTTGTCTCTAATAATAGTGTTTGTAGGTATAATGCAATAAGAGAAGCTCGCGTCATTGAAGTATTTGTAGCGCTCATCCACTAAAACTACATGATTGGATGCAAATAAAAGAGAAGTGAGGTTTATAGACTCAGGGTATGTTCTAGAGTACTTTATTAGTTGAAAGAGTTTGAGACTATCCCTGCAAAAGTCATTCTGTGCATATCCTGCAATCATAGAATTCCATAAGATTATAGTTCTTTTAGGCATTTTGTCAAACAGTTCACATGCTTTCTGTATGCTTCCACATTTTCAATTCATGTAAACCAAGGCACTTGCAACTGCAACATCTGACAAAAATCCACTTTCGATTATACCATGGATGTCCATACCCTACTCTAAATCTCCTATTTTGGCACAGCTTAGGAGGATGCTGACAAAGGTTATGGAGTTTGCATTTAATCCCACTAATTGCATTTGCTTAAGTTTCCAAGGCCTTTTTAGAGAACATACTTTGTGCATATCATGCAATCATCGAATTCCACAAAGTTTAAATGCCATAAAATTGCATGCCTTGTTTATGCTTCTGCATTTTGTATCCATGTCTATCAGGGTATTGACAACTAAAACGCCTGACTAAGAACACTTTCAATTATGCTTCGATGGATTTTCATACCCTATTCTAAAGTTCCCATTTGGGCACTGGCTGGGAGAACGCTCTCAAAGGTTGTGGAATTTGGCTTAAAACCTGCCAGTTGCATTTCCCTTTAGTTTCCAAGGGAATTTCAACAAACCCATTTTGTGAATACGCTTATATTAATGTTCATACCCTATTCCAAAGCTCTTATTTTGGCAGAGACAACATTTCATATTCGTGTAACCTTTGTCAAGCATAGTTTTTAAGTTGGGTTGGTGTAGAACAGGGCAACATGCAATTCGAACTCAAATCATTTCTCTTATAAATGTAATTTACTGCCACTTCAAGGGCAGCGCTCATCCAGAAATCAATAAATTCTGCTGAGAGATTCACCCTCAAACCTCACCCCACACTGTTAATGTTCAATGCACTCATTGTCATATTTTGAGTACTTTGTAGTATAATCTTTACTTAATATGCTATGATTTCGTTTCTGATTCTTATACTTATCTTTATCAAAAAATTATAACCAAACTTACACCTTTGATTTTCTATTTCGAAACCCACCCCTGTTGGAAACTCTATTAAACATAACTCCAAACACAAAAGAACCTAGCCATTCACCTATTCAAAACAATAACAAATTTTTGTTACTAATGTAGACGTATAAATCTGATCACTTTCTTAAATAAATATTTAATATTTATTTTAACCTCATCCCTCCTATTAATTAAATTCTATTTAATTAATTTCTTCATTTTCATTTATTTGATTGAATAAATTATTCATTTAATTTAATTAAATTCACCTAAACCTTTTCTAGCCTTTAATTAAATAAATCACTTTATTTTATTAATTCTCCTTTCTTCCTTTTAATTAAATTTACATTTAATTAAATCCCCCCACTTGTATTTATGCAAGTTGCATCTATTTTAGTTGAAATAAAACATTTTATTTTAATTAAAATTATTTTTCTCCCACTTGCCTCCTAAACCTCTTCTAGAGCCTTCTAGATTGTTCTAAACTATCTTAATTGGCTTAATCAACTCCTAATCATGTCCTTTCCCTAAATTTGAAGAAGTCACTTCTCCAATTTAAAGGAAAAAAATGCATTTAAGGCTATATTTTTTAAACAAGCAAACTTGTTGAGTTCCCCCAAATTTTGAAGGACTCTTACAAATTTGTCCCCAAAGTCTTCCAAACCATTAACGGTTAACTCAACCTTCCCCTTATGGTTAAAGACTTTCTCTAACTTAACCCTCATCTATCCCCAAGGGTCTCATCAAGCACTCATGTCTTTGACCCTAGTTATCCTATTAACCCTTGCACAACGGTTTACCTTTTGAGTAAAAGCTTTATCCAATGGATGACCCTAACCTAACCTTAACCCTTACCTCCTAAGGTAACCTTCATGTCTCCTCAAGCATTTAATGCCTCTTGCATCTCCTCTCAAGCAAACCTTTTGTTGACAATTGTCGTGCCATTTCATTGGTGAAAATTGCAAACATGAATTGAGTAACTTTCAATCCTAGACATTGTTAAGATTATTCAATCTTAACCCTCCATTGCCCTATTTTCCCTATAAATAGAGCTCTCATTCCCCATTCTCCATATCCAAGTTTCATGCATCTACATTATAGTCTAAATTACTAAGCATTTTAGCCTCTCTTTGTTAAAATATCATCATAACATTTAAAAGCATTTCATTTCATATCATAGAATATTCATGCTAGTATATCATGTTAGGATAATTTTTTAATCTCTTTATCATATCACTATCTCAATCTTATCTTAAGCATCATAACTTTTAACATATCATATAGATATTAGAATGCATTGAAGCATATAGATCGCAATATCACTCGTTCTTGGAGTTGTCATTCCTAGTCATTTTCTCAATGATCTAAGAGCAAAACATTGGCTTTAGGGATCCTGTAAGATAGAGAACAATGGGACACCCCTTGGAAAGTTAAACTAGTTTAAATTAGTTTATATCCGCACTAAGAGTCTGATTGGTATGTAGGTCATTTGATATCGATTTATTCATTTTGATCACCACATTTTCTCGCATACATCTTTGGAGCCCACCGTGGGGCGCGTCCCAAAAAATAACACCATTTTTTGTGCAGGTTGAAGATTGCAATCACACCAAAACACTCTTTAAGCGCATCTGAGACATATTGTAGCGCGTCTGTGGTCAACTTTAGTGCACCCATCTCATTGTTTAGCGCATAGGAACCATCTCTTAGCGTGTTTAATCTTCTTTTTAGCTCATAACTTTTTCTGATATCTCTTCTCGTAGGAGTATCAGATTAGCACTTCCAAGCATCAGAGTAGCACATAGGGTTCATTTTTTAGCGCATAGGCACCATTGTTTAGCGCATTAGTCCTATCTTTTAGCGCATAGACTAGATAGAGAGCAAAAAGTTTATAACAGAACCATAATTTAGGCTTGTGAAACCAACCATCAAAAATTGGATTTTTTCTAACCGACTATGTGCAGGTTTTAACAAGTTTTATGCATGAACAAAAGGAATTAGTTTAGTTTTCTTTGCTTTCTTTCAAAGTTAGTAAAAAGACCTCATCTTTTCCTTTTATTCCAAAATTTTAAAATGAATCTCACATTTTCTTTTGGATGCTTAAAATGAAGTTCATGTTTTCTTTTGGTGCCTAAAATAAAACTGATTTTTCTTTCTTGCATGGATAAAAAGAACAACAAATTCAAATCTTCCTTTTTATGCAAGATAGGATCATCTTTCTTTGGGCTTTAAAAGGAACAAAACAAACTTTCCAATTTTTGCACAAAGTTAAAATTGAACATCACATTCCTTTGGTGCTTATTAAAAAATACTTCACCTTGTTTTGGAAGCTTAAAAGAAACCTTCACATTTCCATTTCAAAAACTTTCAAAATTAAGATTGTTGTTGTTTACATTGGTGATTCATTTTGTTGACAAGGGTTTACTTTCAAAAATTTAAAATTTTACTACCTTCACACATTTCTATCTTGGGTTAAAAGGAACCACATGTCTTTTTGGAGCAACATCTCCAAGATAGCTTTTTTTAGAAAACAATTGCAATATTGGATAAAAAGAAAGTATGTATTATGTGTCTCGAAAGTGGTAGGCATATGCTCTCACCTTAACTGGGTGATCAAAAAGCCAAACCCACTCTTTAATTCTTTCTTTACTTCAAGTATCTTACATCCTCTAGAGCGCCTGCCTTCCTGAAGCCTCGAAAGGGCTAGTGTGAAGAGTACGACCCAAGTGGGAAATGACTTTATCACTTAGTATTCCAACCCATTATAATCAAATGTGGAGGCTGGTGAAAATCCCCTCCAACAGTTTGGCTCAACGATTAGTCTTCTCTCAGAATCTTTAAGATATGTAAAGCCTTTAATCTAAAGGTTGGGAAGCCTCCCGAGGGAGTTTATCACTGAAGACCGAACGAAAGCCTAATTACGAACCTTAGCATTAAAAACTTTGAGCTGAGTCAGTTACCAAACATTGGCAATATCATAGTGCAAGGGTGGAGAAGAATCCGCCCCCAAGATTACTCACCATATATCTCCCAAGATAACTACCCAATTGTGAAGCAATTTATTTTGGGTTAATTTCTGGACAAAGACAAAAAAATAGGCGCCCCCTAGGGGGTGAAAAGGTTGTTAGAGCTTATGGAGTATCGAGACTAGTGGGCTATGATATTGTTAATGACCTTTGAATAAAGAGTCTGCTTGATATGTCTTCTTTGTAATTCAAACCAGTGAAAACATTGGGGATTTGAAAACATCCTCAAAAGAACATACACTATTTGTTAGCATTGGCAAATTGTTACTGCTTTGTCTACTGTGTTTTCAAGTCATTTTTTAGAAAATCATCCGTCAAGCACAAAAATCATTTCTCAACATCTCAGCAAAATCATCAAAACAAAGTTATCAAGACAGTTAGCGCTTAGGAGCAACATCCTAGCGCATATCAACCATCAAATAGTGCATTTCAACCAAAAGTCAGCACTTCCACAACTCACATTAGCGCATAAGAAGTATAATATTGCTAAAACTCAAATAGCGCTTGCCAACATATTTTTAGTGCATAAGAGCATCAACCCAATGCATATGAATCATAGTATAGCACATTTAGACCAAACATTAGCGCTTAAGCATGACATATTAGTGCATACCCTTTGTGATAACAAACAGTACGAAATAGTGCATTTGACAGACATCATAGCACATCTGGAATATTCTGCAGCGCTTTGGGATCATTATTTAACGCATTAGGGCTCTATTCTAGCGCATGATCAAAATTGGCAAAAAATAAAGAGCAGAACAACCACCTTGTGAAATTTTCATCATTTTCAGATACGCTTTTAGGTCCTCTGATAAATCTAACACAAAAGGGAAAAATTGCAAAGAGGAATCATAAGTGAGAGAAATTTTCAAATCCAACTTAAGCACCCTTGGAAAGGGATATCAAATCTTCAACTATCTTGAGATATATTTCATCCAACAAGATTAAGGAGTATAAAAAACAACGATCAAAGGTTCCACCATCCAACAAATCTTCTCAAAACAAATACCTAGTTAAGATCTCAAGTTGTCAATTTAAGTTTCTACATCATGAAACTTGACTCATATCATTTGACACACTTTGTCGTAAGGGCGAATAAAACTAAACCTTTACTTGACAAGTAGACTTGAGTATCCAAAACAAGGTATCCATCCAACATCAAGAATCAACATTGATCATTTGTGTATGACCACTCCCCGTATTTTGAGAAGAATAAGTCTTCATCAAAAGACTAAGTTGAAGAAAAGACAACCTAGTTCTAAGGCGCTTATCAAGAGGAGTAAATTTCTCTATATCAACCATCAACTCTTTAAATCTCGTCGCATTTTCTTACATTATATGTGGTTGTATATCCAAGGAAAAACCAACAAATTTGACAAAGAGCTTTTGAGAAGTAGGGCTTACATTCAGAAAGCAACATTCAACCAACGCCTTAATAGTGGAGGAAGGATTAATCCCACCTTGTTTCCAAAGTTTCTTGTCACTTACAACGAAGCTCGACTTGAGCCACCAACTCCACCAATAAGCCCAATAGAAGAAGAGGAATTCACTACTATAGAGATATATTGATGCCCATTGTCACTCGATCTCCGAAAAACAAAGAGAAAGAATCACAACCAGAATCAAGCATGAGTCATAAAGAGTCCAATCTTTTTGAAGAATATACAAATATGAGAAAACACAGATCACCGAAGATATTCTCCAAGAATGTCAAGAGAATTCTGCTTTCCAAACACTCGTATAAAGGCTTATAGAATCAGAGAAGCAAACATGTCTCCTCATGTTAACTAGTAAAGGAGTCAATATTCCTGCAAATTTTGACATAGAAAATTTAGGGAATACTAATGAGATAATCTCACGAACAAGAGAAAGGACTTATACTTACAAAATTCAAGGAGGAGAGGAAACACATAATCATGACAACACACGCAACCGAGATCACACCCATGAACAAGATAACACTCACAAACAAGACAATACTCGTGACCATGACAATCTTAATGAATGATAGGAAGCTCACCATCAAAGGACCAATGTGTCCTTAGCTATTATTACACAACAACTCCAAGCACTCTAACAACAAATGCAGGACATGCAACAAGGTTCCACAATAAGATATTCATTGGAGGACATTTGTCCTTATCCTTTTAATAGGAGATTAAACATGGTACCCTTTCTCCCAAATTCAAAAATACCAAAGTATGACAAATACGATGGTAAGAGTGATCCCCGTGATCACATCTGATAATTTTGTACTATGAGCTTGGAGTTTTCTCACAACAATACATACTCGATGAGACTATTCCCAAGAAGTTTGGGAGGGAAAACAATGGAGTGGTTGTCAAAACTCACACCTCCCATCGGATCATTTGATGAGTTGGTGAATAAATTCATAACACAATACTCCCAGAATATTCAAAACGAGGTCACCATGCTTGACGTATGCAATACAAAGCAGAAAAATAATGAAACATTCATGGTGTTCCTTCAACGATGGAGGCGCATGGTCTCAAGGTACCCACGAGATGTACCTAAAAAGGAAAAGATGGAAATCTTCATAGATAATTTAAACAGTGAAATGAGTTATCGCCTCAAACTACAATGTATACCATCTTTTGCAAAAATAATAGAGAGTGGTATCCAAGTAGAGGAAGCTTCCATCAAGAAAGGGACCTTGAAGTTCTTCAAGGAAGGTGTTAGTTCATCAAGCAATAACATCTTTAACAATCAATACAATAACAACAACTTAGACAAGTCCAAATTTTGGACTAGAAACAAAAACATTGTTAATGATGTGGTAGTCGATGCCAACAATGCAAAGTCTAAACAACCAATGTTGACTTTATTGGGTAACACATTATCCAACACTGATCCAAGAAATACTCATCAAGACACTAAAAATTATCAACGTACTACAAACCCATGAGCATCAACATCAAGCAACAACAATCACCAGGGCAATAACAACAACAACTCGGGGAACAACAAAAATCAAGGAGGCAATGCTAACACTCCCCCGTATCAAAGAAAATACACCCCATTGGGACAAACCTTGGAATCAACCTTTCGAGAACTATTGGCAAATAAGATCATCACATTGCCAATCACAAGAAACTTTGAACCCCAAGTCAAACCACCATGGTGGAATGACTCACATTATTGTGATTATCATCGAAACAAGGGGCATAGAACAAATGATTGCATGAGGTTGAAGAAACTAGTTCAAGATATGATAGACAAGGGAGACTTAATAGTTGATGGTCATAAAACCAATGGTGACCATGAAGCTTTCAAAAATCCTCTTCCTAATTATGACAAGGGAGGAGCATCAACGTCAGACAACAATAAAGGAGATCGTATCAATCACATATATGAAAACACCATCAAGCACATATCGACATATGACAATCAAGTGAATATCATAAAAACCAAAGACAAACAAGAACATGCGTCGATAAATGTGACAACAAGGGCTCAGAAATATGTCTTGAAGGGGAACACATCAACAACAACAACTCTCCCCAAGACTCAATATAACTTTGTCAACCAACTACGGAGAACACTCGCTCATATACGAATACTTGAGTTGCTCAAATTATCACCAAAACAAAAAGATATTTTGGAGCAAGCTCTTGTCGAAACAACCATTCCAAATGATTTGGATGTCAATCTATTCCAAACCATGGTGGCCCATATGACGGTGCCACTTAGCATATCCTTTTCTGAACATGATAATGTCTCTTTGAGTCATCCACATAACACCCTGCTCCATATCAAAGTCCTAGTCTACAAACATCAGGTGAAAAGAGTACTCAGAGATGGAGGAGTTGGTCTCAATATATACACCCTAAAGCTTATCTATGCATTGGGCTTCTTCGAGCAAGCTATTGATCCCAAAAGGAAGATCACCATCAAAGCCTATGTTGATAAAGAAAGGTCATTTGAAGGAACAACGATACTACCCATTCAGGTAGGGCCTATGCAAAGAGATGCTTTATGCCAAGTCTTGGACATAAAATTGACATACAATATACTATTGGGTCGTCCATGGATCCATGAAATGCAAGAGGTACCTTCCATGTACCATCAATATCTCAAGTTCCCCTACAATGGACAAGAAATTTCAATATCTGTAGATACTAACCCTTTTTAATACTGCAATGCTATGAGGGCAGCTCAAGATAGCCTTGTTCCACACAACAGGGAGGCCCAAGTTTCCTCATCATCTCAAGATCAAGAAAAACTCAAATAATTGTCTATAAACTTTGAGAAAAAGATGAAAATAAAGGACCAAGGCATGGGGGAGTACTCTTTTGAACCCCTATGTCTATCTAAGTTACCAACTTCACCAAGGTCTCATGGACAACCTTACACATCAAGATTATCAAGTGGCACAACCCATCAAGAAGTTTGATGGTAAATTTATACAAATAGGCACACTAGCAGAAGAGTCAAAAGACAAAGACATCCTCAGTTGGCTATACAAAGACGAAGAAGAAATCAGAGATGTTGAACACAATGTACCACTGAGAGCGGGGTGAGTTAGTGGTTCCTAAATTATTTTGCTTTTTAAAACAAGCTTAGAATATTGGTTATCACCCTAAGCACTAAACAATCAAACTAGTAAGACAAATATGGATATAAAAATAGGCGAACACACAAATGCAACCCACAACACTAGATGTACGAGAAAAACCCAATATGGGAAAAACCTCGGTGAGAAATGCTGTTGGAGTCTACTATTCCAATCCAGCCTCACAAGTGAAACAATGAATTACATTGATTTAGGTTACCAGCCTATTTTGACGTATTCACACATCACCCCATTACAAATGGCGACCCCTCCTTTTTGCTTTCTAGGGTTTGTTTTCTAGGTCTTTTAGGGTCCTGTCTATTAGCCTTTGCATGCTGAGTGTTGCCAGAGGGATCACTAGGATGGCAGGCTCTGTTTTAGCTAGGGTGAGTCAGTGGATGCCCAAGGTTAGGGTCATCTTTGAAAGTCTTCCTTAGAGCAAAGTTTTGCTCTGGTTGCTAATTGTGTCTTGAAGAGGTCAATGAAGCTTGGTGAATGAATACAATTTTTGAGGGTCTCAGTTAGGTCAAAATGGTAAGTGATGAAGTCTTGGGCGTTGATTGATGAGTAGTTGACCTATCTGTCCTTTGGAGATGCCTTGGACAAATCTAGACATGATGACTTGATGAAATGGTCAAGAAGCCTGAGCTAGACTTGAATTTCGCTCCTCACCCTTCCAAAGGGTCTAGAGCGAAATTTCACCAAGGACCCAAGATTTTACCTAAGTCAAAGAGTGGTTGAGCGAATTGGCAAGGATATGGAAGGATATGCACCAAGGGTTGAGTCTAGGGCAAAGTCAAGTTAATTCTAAAGTGAATCAAGCCTAGAATCAGGAATTTTGCTCTTGACCCTTCCAAAGGGTCCAGAGTGAATTCCTTCATAAGACATTTTACTTTGCCCAAACCTATGAACTAATCCTTGTACCATGCATTTTTGAGAGCCAAGCACTTCTTTGGATAAGGAAATATGAAATTGAAGTCAAGATTTGAGCCTAAATTTGAATTTCACTCCTGACCCTTCCAAAGGCTCTAGAGCGAAATTCTTGAATGACCTTATTTTCTCACTAAGACCTTGAAATAAATGCCACTTTGAGAGAAATTTGACTTGATGATGATAGGAGGAGGCCTAAGAAGTTATATTCAAGCCAAGAAAGGGAGTAAAAAGGTGAGAAATGAGCCCAAGTAAGAGTTTCACTCTTGACCCTTCCAAAGGGGCCAGAGCGAAATTCACATAATCTTCATTTTCTTCGTTGTTATGGCCAAGTTTTGTACTTTTAATGCATGATTGGAGTGACCTTGAGGTTTTCTAGCCTTTGAAAAGAGGTTTTAGGTGATGAAATGGTGAAAATCAACCTAGAATGAAAATTTCACTCCTGACCCTTCCAAAGGGTCCAAAGCGAAATGCTCATCTGACCCTCTATTTTGCCTAGGACATTGGAAAGACCTTGTTTTGAGCTAAGTAAGTGGGAAATAAACTTAATGGTGATAAGGAGAGGTGAATTTGATCAAGTTTGAAGGTAAATTGAGGCAATTTAGTGTGAAATCAACCTAATTTATGAATTTCACTCCTGACCCTTCCAAAGGGTCCAGAGCAAAATTCTTAGAAGTCACCTTTTTTCTCCTTGTTTGCATTGAAAGTCTTGTTCCCTGGACATGATAAGGGTAAATTGATATTTTCTATCCCTATTAAGTGAGTTAAGGCATTGGAAAGTGTGAATTTTGTCCAAGACAAGAGATTTCGCTCCTGACCCTTCAAAAGGGTCCAGAGTGAAATTCACTTTTCCTCTATTTTGCTCTTTGATATGGCCAAGTTTTGGATTTTTTAGTAATGGTTAAGGAGGATTTGTTGCATATTTTCCTTTGAGAAGAGGTTTGAGGCGATGGAGTGGTAGAAATCAACCTAAAAGGAGAATTTCGCTCCTGACCCTTCCAAAGGGTCTAGAGTGAAATCCTCCATTTGACCTTCTTTTTTCCCTTAAGCCCTAGGTTGGCCTTGTCTGGAGCTAGTTTGATGATGGATTGCGTTGATTAGGATGGAAGGAACTTTAATTGATTATGTTTGAGGAAGAATTGGAGGAATGAAGTAGAAAATCAAGCCAAGAATGAGGAATTCGCTCTTGACCCTTCCTAAGGGTCCAGAGTGAAAAATCCCCATAACTCTCATTTCCTTCCTAGTTTTGGCCAAGTGTTGGTTTATAAGGCATGTTGGAGGGTGGATTGATATGTTTTTTCCCTAGGGAGTGACTCAAAGTGAAGGATTGAAGGATTTTAGTCTAAAATAGAAATTTCGCTCCTAACCCTTCCAAAGGGTCTAGAGCGAAATTCTTAAAAACACCCATTTTCTCCTTAGATAAGATCAAGACCTTGGTTCCTATGGCGTGGATGCAAGTGGACTAGTGTATATTTTCCTTGCAAAGAATATTGGAGTTGAAAAGATGAAATATCAAGTCTAGAGTGTGAATTTTGCTCCTAACCCTTCCAAAGGGTCCAGAGCGAAATTCCCCAAAACCATTCTTTTCTCCCAGTTTTGTGCCAAGTAAAGTGTGGGTCAGGGTGAGATAGGATCATATGTCCTTTGGAATGACTTTGAGTTGCTAGTGATCAATAAATTTGAAGGAATTGAGCAAAAACTATAATTTCGCTCCTGACCCTTCCAAAGGGTCCAAAGCGAAATTCCTAAGATCACCTATTTCCCTTGCAAATCAAGTCAAGCTTTTGGTTGTTATGGCCTAGATAGGAATGGAATAAAGTTTTATTGGACTTTGAGGTGAATTGAAATGAAATAATGAAGGAATAAGCTCAAAGACAAGGATTTCGCTCTTGACCCTTCCAAAGGGTCCAGAGCGAAAATCCTAAAACCTATTCTATCTTCCAAAATTTGTGCCAAGCCAAGTCTAGGCCAAGGTGAGAGAATTTGGGAGATGCCCCTAGGATTTAACTTGGATGGATTTTGGCTACCAAAAATGAATATTTTATGCTAGGACAAGAATTTTGCTCTTGACCCTTCCAAAGGGTCGAGAGTGAAATCCTAGATAGGGCCTGTCCCTGGCCATGTTTTTTAGCGAATTTCTCCTAGCAAGACATTTTGATGTTAAACAAAGTGTTGCATATATGGGAGAAGGATCCAAGTGGAGAGTCAAGGTAGAACTAAGTGAGAAGAGTGGAGCCAAGTAAGAGAAATCAACCTAAAAGAAGAATTTCACTCCTGACCCTTCCAAAGGGTCCAGAGCGAAATTCCTCAAAGAACCTATTTTCTCCTTGTGTGAAGCCAAAGTATTGATTCCTATGGAATTATTGAAGATGGAGTGAGGTATTATTGTCTTTTGAAGTGAATTGGAATGAAGAAAATGAAGGATCAAGTCAAAATCAAGAATTTCGCTCCTGACCCTTCCAAAGGGTCCGTAGTGAAATTCTCAATTTCACCTAGTTTTCTCATGATGAAGGTCAGGAGATGGATTCGCAGGCCTTGGTGAAGAGAAGAATAGTGTATGCTCACCTTGGAAGACATTTTGGAGTGGATAAGTGATAGAACTTGAGCTTAAACAAGAATTTCGCTCCTGACCCTTCCAAAGGGTCCATAGCGAAATCCTTAAAGACTCCATTTTGCTCCAATTTTGCATCAAGCTTGGTGTTGGTCGAGATTGAGGGAATCCTTGAACATGTATCTCAGCAAGTATGGTCACAAAGTGAGAATAATTTGAGCCAAAAAATGCAAATTTTTTTCCCGACCCTTCCAAAGGGTGCAGAGCGAAATTCCTAAGTGGTCTAATATTTTGCCTAGGTCCTTGAGAAAAACCTTGTCCTTGGCAATTTTGGTGGTGAATGACTTGATCTTGGTGAGGTAATGTTGAAAATGAGGTCTGATTGAGCAACTTTGTCAAAATTCGCTCCTGACCCTTCCAAAGGGTCCAGAGCGAAAATCTAATAGGGCTTGTCCCTAGAGAGGGAATTAAGAGAAATTCCATTTTGATGTCTTCTTGTTGATGATTTAAGGTAGGAAATGTTATGTTAGAATGAATTCATTATGTGTCCTTAATCACCTTTTGGTTGGTGTTGCAGATGGAAGAAGACTAGGCCAGGGCAGGGACGACCTCTTCCAATCCATCATCATCAAGGATGTTCCACATGAAAAAAGGGAGTACTCTATTGGTATTTTGGTATGGTTTTGTCATTGATGTCAACACCTACTAAAAACAAGCACTTTGGAGATCCAACAACATTCACCAGCAAGCAAGTAACTATTGCAACAGTTATTGGTATATGGTTCACCGATAGGATATAATGTTCATCGGCACTTGGAATGATATGGAAGACACTTGGTAATGTCGAAGACATCATGTGGACACTTTGTTTTGAAGAATTAATCATTGGTATATTCATATTTGCATATTTGCTTTTATCGGCAAATAGGTCCAGGGTTATCTAGGGTTACACCGGCAGGTTTATCTTTTCCAGATCAGCATGGCATGCTATGGAGATGATTTATTATTGATGTAAATGCATTAAGCCGACATGTTTAATCGGTTATTGCATCAAAAATGATATTTATGTAAAATGATTTTATTGTAATATCTTGTAGAGCCGACCTACTAAAATTGGTCTTAGGGTATGGTATATATGTAAGATCTTATTTGTAAGATCAAGTGTGGAATGCGAAAAAATAATTGAGTGAAGGTATATGCGAGATCAAGCAGAGGTATACACAAAGACATCATTTGAAGGTGAAGTTAGGTTTTTGTAGAAGCATATCAGCATTACACCAGTACTAAATCCAGCATATGAAGATGCTATTTTGTGTAGTACATTCTTATTGGATTTAACCATCCAACTGTAGTCAGTGTGACTCCCATTTTGTGATTGAGCAGTGAGCTCTAGGCTGTTGGCCTTTCTGCATGTGCAGACCCCATTTATGTACACTTACTATCTGCAGTAGTATCATTTGATTGTGGGTAAGGTTTCCCACCATGGTTTGTCCCCTTATAGGGTTTCCACATACAAATATTGGTGTTATGTGTTGTGGATGACTTTATGTTTATGTTTCATGCATTAATCCTTACCGGTATAGAAATTTACTATTAACACTGCCTACCGACATACTTAACTAGTTTACCAGTATTAAGCATTAAGTTGGTTAATTAGTTTTTGGTTTGAATTTATTAGAAAACTGATTCAGCCCCCCCCCCCCCCTCTTAGTTGTCTCTGAGACCTAACAATTGGTATCAGAGCCTAGTCCTCTTTTGCAGAAGTTTAACAACTTGAGGAGATCCAATGTCTACTAATTATTTTAGGAAGGACAGTCCTAAACTTGATGGAACCAACTATGGGATATGGAAGATCAGAATGGAGACATATCTGAATTGCATTGGTAAAGACATCTGGGAAGTTACAAAGAATGTTTTTACTGCTGCTATAGCTGGTCAGACTGCTCCAACTACCTTAGCCAAAGATGAAGAGAATGATTGCAAAGCAAGAGAAGCACTTTTGAGTGCACTATCAGATCAACAAATCATGGGATTATCAGATAGGTCTACTGCTAAAGCTATTTGGGATCATTTGGAAACACTGAATGAAGGAGATTCCACAATAAAGATTGCAAAACTTGAAATCTTCCGAGTCAGGTATGAACATCTGAAAATGGAAGAAGATGAAAGGATTTCTGCTTTTATGGAAAGAGTAAATGAAATTGTTTTGGGTATTAAATGTTGTGGAGGAACTCTGAGTGAGGATAAAATTGTTTCAAAAATCTTAAGAGGTTTGCCACCGGCATATAAAATGAAGGTTACTGCTATAAATGAGTTGAGAACAATGCCTAATACATCAGTAACTAGGGATACATTGATTGGAAAACTTTCAGCCTTTGAAATTGAGGAATTTGGTCCTGTTGCTACTATAAAGATAGATTTGGCCTTTAAAGCATCAACATAATCTACTCCATCATTTGACAAATCAGATTGGAGAGCCTTTTATGCAAGAGAACTTGAAGAATCCAGAAAGGAGAATGAAGAGCTTGAAGAGCTTGAAGCATTATTTGCAAGGAAAATGCCAAAAGGTCCAATTGGAAGTAAGTATGAAGGTAAAGCACCCTTTAAATGTTTTAACTACAATAAGATTGGTCATATGGCTTCAAGATGCCCTGATAGACATGCTAGACTAAGAGAAGAAGCTAGAAGAACATACAAGCCTAATCCTGAATATCAGAGATACATATTTAAGAAGAACAAAGACAAATCTTGTTACATTGCTGATGAAGATGTGACTGATGATTCTAATGAGGATCCAACAGACAATGGATGGGTTTTTGTTGCTATAACTGAAAATCAACTGACACCTACTGCTCAACTGGTAGAACAAGCCCTAGCAGCTAAAGTTGAAGCAAAGGATGAATGGATCATTGATTCAGGATGCTCACATCATATGACTGGAGACAAAGGTAAATTCTTAAACTTTCAAGAATACAATGGAGGTTTAGTAAGATATGGAGATGACAAAGCCTATTCAAGCCTATTCAATCAAAGGTAAGGGTTCAATATCTCTTGATGGTAAGCATAACACTGACAATGTCTACTATGTTGAAGGATTAAAGCATAATCTTTTAAGTGTTGGTCAATTAGTTGAGAAAGGATTTTAGTTACAATTTAAAAATGGAAAATGCAAAATCATGAATAGAACTGGTTTGGAAATTGCAACCGGTAATCAGACTAGAGGCAATATCTTTCATTGAAATAACAATGAAAAGGCATGCTTAATTGCACATATAGATGAAAGTTGGTTATGGCATAAGTGACTATGTCATGTAAACTTTGATTGCATGGTAAAAATCAGTACTTCTAAGGCAATTAGAGATCTACTTAAATGTGAAACCTCAGAATACAATTTGTAAGGAATGTCAATTTGGAAAACAAGTTAGAGCTAGTTTCAAAAGTATTCCAGAAAAATCCAATAATGCTCTTGATTTAATTCACACTGATTTATGTGGTCCAGCTAGAACTAGAAGCTTACAAGGTGATAGATATTTCATGCTAAATATTGATGATTATTCTAGAATGTGTTGGGTTACTTTTCTCAAAGAAAAATCAGAAGCACTTGGAAAGTTCAAACTATTCAAAGCAATGGTTGAAAATGAAACTAGTAAGAAAATCAAATGTTTAAGATCAGATCAAGGAGGAGAATTCACATCTAAGGACTTTAATACATTCTGTGAAGTGAATGGAATCAGAAGACAGTTATCAGCACCTCAGACACCACAGCAGAATGGAGTTGTTGAAAGGAAAAACATAACTATCTTGGATGCAACAAGAAGTATGTTATCAGAAGAAAATCTACCACATGTGTATTGGAGAGAGGCAGTTAGCACTGCTGTCTATACATTCAACAAAGTTCACATCAAAGGTGAAACCGGTAAGATCCCTCATGAACTATGGTTTGGTAATACTCCTACTCTTAAGTATTTCAGAATTTTTGGAAGTAAATGTTATATTAGAAGAGATGAGTATGTTGGCAAATTTGATCCTAGAAGTGATGAAGGAATATTTCTTGGTTATTCATCTAAGAGCAAGGCATATAGATGTTTTAATAAGAGATTGCAGAAAATTGTTGAGAGTACAAATGTAAAGATTGATGAACAATTCAGAGGAACTTCAAGGTATATAGACTCTGAACCGGCAACATAAATTGTGACAAATGAACCTATACTGAATCCACCAGTACAGAATGAAGATTCAGTTACTCTGGTATCATCAGAGGATTCCATAGTAATTGAAGAACAACAACAAACTAAGACACCCCGGTATGTAAGATTGAATCATTCTGAAGATCAGATAATTGGAAATAAATTTAAAGGAGTTATGACAAGAGGAAGATTGGCAAATGAAGAGGTATGTCTTATTTCTCAAATTGAACCATCATCTGTCAATGAGGCATGTGAAGATAAATTTTGGATTAAAGCAATGGAAGAAGAATTAGGACAAATTGAGAAAAATAATACTTAATGAAGATGGTAAGGTTGTCAGAAATAAAGCAAGACTAGTATGTAAGGGATATTCTCAGAAAGAAGGAGTTGATTACAATGAAACCTTTGCACCGGTAGCCAGAATTGAGGTAGTTAGATTATTCTTGGCTTTTGCAGCTCACAAGGACTACAAAGTTTATCAAATGTATATTAAATGTGCATTTTTAAATGGAGATCTTGAAGAAGAAGTATATATTGAACAACTTGATGGATTTTCTTTGACAGATGAAAATGATATGGTTTGCAGGTTAAGAAAAACTCTATATGGATTAAAACAAGCCCCAAGAGCTTGGTATGCAAGGTTGGATAACTATCTTTTAAAGATTGGTTTTACTAAAGGAAATGTAGATAGCAATTTATATTACAAAATAACTAATGATGACATCTTGATTATTGAAGTCTTTGTTGATGATATAATCTTTGGAGGAGAAGATGGATTATGTAAGGAATTTTCTATTAAAATGCAGCAAGAATTTGAAATGTCTATGATTGGAGAAATAAAATTCTTTTTAGGTTTGCAGATTTCTCAGACTGATAAAGGTATATTTTTGAGTCAATCCAAGTACTTGAAAGAATTACTAAAGAAATTTGGGATGGAGAACTCTAAACTGGTAAGCACACCTATGACTACAAATGACAAATTATCTCAAAGGGATGAATCTACACTTGTTAATCCAACTAGATACAAATCTATGATAGGAGGTTTACTGTATTTGACACAAACCAGGCCTGATATTATGAATGCAATATGTATTGTTTCTAGATTTCAGATTAATCCTAGGGAAAATCATGAATCAACAGTAAAATGTATTTTCCGGTACTTACAAGGCACATCAAATCTTGGATTATGGCATCCTAGAGATGAAAATTTTGACCTATGTGCATACACAGATGCAAATTGGGCAGGAGATGTGGATGATAGAAAAAGCACCACTGGAGGAGCATTCTTTCTTGGAAAGAGATTAGTTTCTTGACTGAGTAAGAAACAGAGTTGTACATCTTTATCAACAACAGAATCAGAATATGTTGCCGCAGCAACTAACTGTACACAAGTACTATGGCTTAAGCAAATGTTGAAAGACATAAAGGTAAAATGCAAGGAACCCATTACTATATATTGTGATAACACTACAACAATTGATATATCTAAAAATCTGGTATTACATTCTAAAACAAAACACGTTTCTATCAAACTAAATTTTCTAAGGGAAAAAGTTGAAGAAAAAGAGATAAAACTGGTTTATGTGAATACTAAAGAACAACTTGCAGATATTTTCACAAAACCTTTGCTTAAAGAGACTTTTGAATATCTCAGAGATCAGCTTGGAGTCATACCACCACCGATAGAGACTTAGACAGTTGATGATTGTCATCAACCAGCAGAATTAAAAGACAAATCTTTTATTCCGGTATTTGATGAGGAAGCTACTTCTCAGGGGGAGTAGTTGGTATTTTGTATGGACTTGAATTTTGTAGTTTTGGCATTTAATGTCAAAGGGGGAGAGATATCTATGGAAAAACACATTATCTTTTGAAGAATGATTGGTATTAATCTTTGGATAAACACATATTGCTTCCAAGGGGGGAAATTGTTATTTAAGGGAGATTGATTGGTTTTTGGTATTTGGCATTTCTGTTTTGGCACTTTGATGGTTTTTCCATCTTGTGTTGCCATCAATGCCAAAGGGGGAGATTGTTGGTATTTTGGTTTGGTTTTGTCATTGATGTCAACACCTACTGAAAACAAGCACTTTGGAGATCCAACAACATTCACCAGCAAGCAACTATTGCAACAGTTACTGGTATATGGTTTACCGAAAGGATATAATGTTCACCGACATCTAGAATGATATGGAAGACACTTGGTAATGTCAAAGACATCGTGTGGACACTTTGTTTTGAAGAATTAATCATTGGTATATTCATATTTGCATATTTTCTTTTACCGGCAAATAAGTCCAAGGTTATCTAGGGTTACACTGACAGGTTTATCTTTTTCAGATCAGCATGGCACACTATGGAGATGATTTATTATTGATGTAAATGCATCAAGCCAACATGTTTAATTGGTTATTGCATCGGATATGATATTGTATGTAAAATGATTTTATTGTAATATCTTGTAGAGCCAACCTACTAAAATTGGTCTTAGGGTATGGTATATATGTAAGATCTTATTTGTAAGATCAAGTGTGGAATGTGAAAAAAGAATTGAGTGAAGGTATATGCGAGATCAAACAGAGGTATACATGAAGACATCATTTGAAGGTGAAGTTAGGCTTTTGTAGAAGCATATCAGCATTACACCAGTATTGAATCCAGCATATGAAGATGCTATTTTGTGTAGTACATTCTTATTGGATTTAACCATCTAGTTGTAGTCAGTGTGACTCCCATTTTGTGATTGAGCAGTGAGCTCTAAGCTGTTGGCCTTTCTGCATGTGGAGACCCCATTTATGTACACTTACTATCTGCAGTAGTATCATTTGATTGTGGGTAAGGTTTCCCACTGTGGTTTTTCCCCTTACAGGGTTTCCACGTACAAATACTGGTGTTATGTGTTGTGGATGACTTTATGTTTATGTTTCATGTGTTAATCCTTACCGGTATAGCAATTTACTGTTAACACTGCCTACCGACATACTTAACTAGTTTACCAATATTAAGCATTAAGTTGGTTAATTAGTTTTTGGTTTAAATTTTTTAAACAACTGATTCAGCCCCCCCCCCCTCTCAGTTGTCTCCGGGACCTAACATACTCAAGGTTCTTTGAAGTGTTGGAAGACTAGGGGTGTTTAAGGGGTTCAAGTTAGCCTCAAGACCTCATTCTACCATGAGATGACAAAGAAAGGCTGCTTTGCTAGCACTTCGGGGTGAGATATGCTACTAGAGAAGGAAGACTTGACAATAAGGAAGCCTGGTCAAGCAAAGGAAGTATATCATTCATCATATCAAAGACAAAGGAGGATCAACCAAGTCACAAGCATTAGGCAAGGTGGCATCCTAGTCATCATTCCTCCAGTCAGATTGGTCCTCCTTAGCATGTCCAGATTCAATGTACTTGACTCATTAGAGGTGGCACAAACTTCAGTGTACCTACCCCTACTTCCTATTGGTCCTTGCTCCAGGAATGTAATTTTCTAATTGGCTAAGGAAGTCTATTGTAACAAACCCTAATTAGGGTTTCTATCTTCTAATCCTAGCCATTGATTCTAAGACAATCAGAGTCGTCTGTTTGTAAAGGGCTCTCTATATAAAGCTCTGGCTCTTCATTTGTAGAGGGATAATAGTCAGCTAATAGGGATAGTCAGAGAATAGGGAATAGTGGGTTAATAGTGAATAGTCAGAGAGTAGGAAATAGTTAGAGTAGAGTAGAAAGAGAAGGCAAAGATTGTTGCAAAAGACTTGTAAACTTCATCGAAGAAATGGTGAATTTTATGGGTCGATTCAACAATTTTCATGATCTCTATACTTCTCAAATTTGATTTCATGTTATTAGGTGAATGGAAGAAATTTGTATGATCAACGATGAAATTCGTATATCCATACTACTAGCGGTTTGTTGATTGTAGAGTTGCCTTGCGTAGTCAACTGGAATCATTCAGCTTAAGCTTATCTTCAATTATCGCTTCTTCATCGATATGCATCAACCTGACGGTGTCCATGCTTGTAGCGGTGATTTAAACATCATAAATATTTCCTTAGAAGATCGCACTAATCTTATGGAGATGATCCTAGGATGTCAAAGAAAGACTTAGTTAAAGTTTCATCAAAGGTCATCCATTGCTCCTACATTCTTAGTGTTAGAAATAGATCCCGTTTGAACCCTTATCCTTTTTCCTTTTTTCAAAATCAAGGGCCGACAAAATTCCACGTTCCAGTAATATCCAAAGTAAATCAGACATTCAGGTCGTCAAAAGTAAGTCCCCTTGTGATTCCAGCAACATCACATCATACCGCAAAGATCTTATCCACACGTAGAGAAACTACATATCAGAACCTTGGAGTTACTCCGATTGATCCTTCAGCGAGATCTTCGGCAGTCGGGAAACTTTGTTCAAGAGAGGATAAGGTACCTTTAGGTATTTTATTCTATGTTTGGTCATGTACAAAAGACACATCAACAGAATTGGCGCTAGAAGGAGGGCACGATTACAATAAATGCCTGAACAACTGATATCCAGATTTTATCAATTTTTGTTTGGGGGAGTAAATTAAGGACTTTTCACTCTTCTCCCATGCTCAACAAAATTAGCAGTGCCTGACAGCGAATGTGAATTCTTGAATCCAAGGAAGATCAGTGTAAAGTCATCTTCAACACTCGACGGAGGTGGTACAGAGAGGGAAGGTGATTGCCGAGTCATCAATTGGACTTGCAAAGAAAGGAAGAGCTTTGCACAGTTGGAACTGGTTGAGCTTTCAATTTGAATTTGAGATATTCAAGATCTCTCTTATTCCTAAAAATCCAAAAAAAAAGTGAAAAACCAAAAATCCAAAAAAAAAGTAAAAACCCAAAAATCCAAAAAAAAAGAAGTAAAAAACCAAAAAATCCCAAAAAAGTGAAAAATAGAAAATCCAAAAAAATCAAAAAATAAAAAAATAAAAAAAGAAAGATTTCTCGATGGAGTGACAACAGTTTCACGATGAGAAACAAGTTGATTTTCCTCAACTTTGGTGGAGATTGGATACACAACTTTATCCACGTAGATTGTCCAAGTTTGCAAGGCCAGGGCAGTGTCGAGTCCATGAGATAGATGAACATGATGAAATGCATTGCTTGAAGTACTTATCAAGGATAGAATCGACAGTGCAGGGAAAGATCTTCTTTTGGGATGTCCCTAGACCAGAGGCAGAAGAAAGCAATTTCATTGTCCCAGAAACCAAAGATCCTCTTCTAAGCTTCTTGTGGATGATCGAGAGTCAACTTATTTTGAATGGTGAAATGCATTTAGAGAATATATTAATTCCATTGTGGTGTAGGATTTACAATTCACCTCACTCTAAATTTACTTGCTCAATATGTGAAATGGCCATCAATCAAGTTAGAAATCAATTTGGAATGCCAACTTTGTCCAAAGAAGGGTGCATCATGAATAGATCTTGGGGTGCACACCTCGCATCTGAATTCAAGAGAACCTATGAACAAGACATTGCTCTAGCACCTGATTGTGAGAAGGACTAGTTGCAGGTTGATGATACAAATAAACCTGATGATCAATGCATGGATAGCTTACCATGTCTTGCACCTAAAGAAGATTACCATGAAATGAAAGTTGAAGAAGCAGTTGAGAATGCTCAGGTAGTGATAAAGGAAGATCCAAGAGATGAACAAGCAATTAAAGGAGAAGATGACTCATTCCTTGAAGAATTCTCATTTATGCTACAAAAGGAGATCCTTGAGAGTGAATTGCAAGAGGTCTCAAATGGCATTCTTAAAGAGGACAATCAAGTTGACATATTGAATGAAGAATTACAGATCATCATAAGTGAGCCCAGGTATGAAGAACAATTCAAAGGGGCACTTAAAGATTTCATCAACATCTTGCTATTTGAGGGAGCGTTGAAGGATCTTATGAAGGAAGTACAAATGAAATCACTGCCAAATTTTTTTCAAGATAACCAAGTTACTATGAGTTATATGATCCATCACCAACTTCGACCTCCCAAGACCATGCTTGAAGATGAAAAGCCACCAGAGATTATATTTTATCAACTAGAAGAGATCTTTGAAAATCAATCCCTCAAGGAGACTCTCATTTTTAAAGATATGTTAACAAAATTTCATGAGGATGCTTGGTTTATGCAAGATGTCTCAATGAAAGAAAAGAATGCTGAGCTATTCCAAGGGGCACTAAGCTTATTCAAATAAGAGCTTGTATGTAAAGATAAACATGTTGTGGATGCTCATGGAATGGTTCATAATCAATGGCAACCTCTTGAAGTAGCTGGTGACCTCACTTCCGACAATGCGGTTCCATCTGAGCCTGAAATATGCCAGGTTGTCTCTTTCCTTAATCCTTGCCTTGAAAGTTATTATGATTTTTACTATGGGGATTTTGGGAAAACAACTTGCATCTGGATTTATCATGGTCCTAACGAATTACCCCAGTTGATCATTTTAAGTGAAAACTTGCCTGAATATGAGAGATGCATGGTGAGAGCTTGCTTTTCTATGTTTAAGGATGAATTTTCCTGACTGCGAACCATCACGTTTGCCATGCTCCTATTGCACTACCTGAGAAACCAAGTAAAGACATGTACATATTTCGCTTCCTTGAGTCGTGTTGAGTCTGGGAGTCTTGTATATAGGTTTAGAGTAGGTTTTCCTTTCGTGTGTTTTAGATTAGAGGTCTTTTGATCCTTATTCTTAATCTGCTTTGAGTCATTTGACTCATGATGCTAAGTGGCTTAGGTAGTTCAGTTGTTTACTTTCTTTTGATAGTTTTCTTTTTGGTGTGCACTTTAGCTTAGTTTAGGTGTCTTGAGTGGGAGCCTCCATTCGTGAGAAAGGCATCTATGTTGTTGCTCACACACTGGCAACATCTTGGATCTTATGCCTGACTCATTTCTTAGATATCTATTCTTGAAGTCCTTAGAATCCGAGGTTGTTCCTCTTCAACTTTATCATCTGATCAGGACTTGTATTTGACTTGGAAGAGAATTATTTTCTATATCTTGATGTCGACATCTGTTGATTACTATATCTTTACACATTAATAGACTCTGAGTCGTTATGGTTTCCAGCCAAAGATGTGATTAGTGAAAAGTCTAAAATGTGGCTTCAGTGCCACCACAATCCTCAAACCCTAGTAAGCTTCACTATTTACAAGCCAAAGGAATTGACAGAATGAAAAAGTAATATCATAGGGAAAAAATGAGAAAAAAAAATAAATCAAGAAAAAATTAAATGAAATGAAATATCAAAATTGACTAATGGGAATATGCGAGTAACTCCATCAGGGCTATGGACGCCCGACTGGCAATGGAGCAATGTTTGTGAGATTGCGACGATAACCTCGTCGGGACTATAGACCTCTGACTGGCAATGAGTCTCTATCCAAGATGCTTATGAAGTTTAGATATACTACGTAGCCAATCATAGGGGAACCTCAAAGTCATAGTTGTCTTGTCGAGAGGAATGAATACACTTGCACACACCTAGGTAATCAAAGACTAAGTGTCTGGATCTGGTTAAGGATTTTCCTTCCACTTTGAGTGCATTTTCTAATCTCTTAATGAGTTGGGTTGAATTTTCCAGAGGTTCTAAGTGTCATTTGAGTCTTTATCTCTAAAATGTTTAGGAACATTTATTCAAGGTGGCGCTAGATGTTGTGACGTATTCACACATCGCCCCATTGCAAATGGGGACCCCTCCTTTTTGCTTTCTAGGGTTTGTTTTCTAGGTCTTTTAGGGTCCTGTCTATTAGCCTGTGCATGTTGAGTGTTTCCAGAGGGATCACTAGGATGGAAGGCTCTGTTTTAGCTAGGGTGAGTCAGTGGATGCTCAGGGTTAGGGTCATCTTTGAAAGTCTTCCTTAGAGTGAAGTTTTGCTCTGGTTGCTAATTGTGTCTTGAAGAGGTCAATGAAGCTTGATGAGTGAATATCATTTTTGAGGGTCTGAGTTAGCTCAAAATGGTAAGTGATGAAGTCTTGGGCATTGATTGATGAGTAGTTGACCTATCTGTCCTTTGGAGATGCCTTGGACAAATCTAGACATGATGATTTGATGCAATGGTCAAGAAGCTTGAGCTCTACTTGAATTTCGCTCCTGACCCTTCCAAAGGGTCCAGAGCAAAATTTCACCAAGGACCCAAGATTTCACCTAAGTTAAAGAGTGGTTGAGAAAATTGGCAAGGATATGGAAGGATATGCACCAAGGGTTGAGTCTAGGGCAAATTCAAGTTAATTCCAAAGTGAATCAAGCCTAGAATCAGAAATTTCGCTCCTGACCCTTCCAAAGGGTTCAGAGCGAATTCCTTCATAAGACATTTTACCTTGCCCAAACCTATGAACCAATCCTTGTACCATGTATTTTTCAGAGCTAATCACTTCTTTGGATAAGGAAATATGAAAATGAAGTCAATATTTGAGCCTAAATATGAATTTCACTCCTGACCCTTCCAAAGGGTCTAGAGTGAAATTCTTGAATGACCTTATTTTCTCACTAAGACCTTGAAATAAATGCCACTTTGAGAGAAATTTGACTTGATGATGATAGGAGGAGGCCTAAGAAGTTATATTCAAGCCAAGAAAGGGAGGAAAAAGGTGAGAAATGAGCCAAAGTAAGAATTTGACTCCTGACCCTTCCAAAGGGTCTAGAGTGAAATTCACATAATCTTCATTTTCTTCCTTGTTATGGCCAAGTTTTGGACTTTTAAGGCATGATTGGAGTGACCTTGAGGTGTTATAGCCTTTGAAAAGAGGTTTGAGGTGATGAAATAGAGAAAATCAACCTAGAATGGAAATTTCGCTCCTAACCCTTCCAAAGGGTCTAGAGCGAAATCCTCATTTGACCCTCTATTTTGTCTAGGACATTGGAAAGAACTTGTTTTGACCTAAGTAAGTGGCAAATAGAATTGATGGTGATAAGGAGAGGTGAATTTGATCAAGTTTGAAGGTGAATTGAGGCAATGGAGTGTGAAATCAACCTAATTTATGAATTTCGCTCCTGACCCTTCCAAAGGGTCCAGAGCCAAATTCTTAGAAGTCACCTTTTTTTTCTCCTTGTTTGCACTGAAATTCTTGTTCCTTGGACATGGTAAGGGTAAATTGATACGTTCTAGCCCTAGGATGTGATTGGAGGCATTGGAAAGTGTGGATTTTTTCCAAGACAAGAGATTTCGCTCCTGACCCTTCCAAAGGGTCCAGAGCGAAATTCACTTTTCCTCTATTTTGCTCTTTGATATGGCCAAGTTTTGGATTTTTGAGAAATGGTTGAGGAGGCTTTGATGCATATTTTCCTGTGAGAAGAGGTTTGAGGTGATGAAGTGGTATAAATCAACCTAAAAGGATAATTTCGCTCCTAACCCTTCCAAAGGGTCTAGAGCAAAATCCTCCATTTGACCTTCTTTTTTGCTTGAAGCCCTAGGTTGGCCTTGTCTGGAGCTAGTTTGATGGTGGATTACCTTGATTAGGATGGAAGGAAGTTGAATTGATTACTTTTGAGGAAGAATTGGAAGAGTGAAGTAGAAAATCAAGCAAAGAATGAGGATTTCGCTCTAGACCCTTTGGAAGGGTCCAGAGCGAAAATCCCCATAACTCTCATTTCCTTCCTAGTTTTGGCCAATTGTTGGTTTCTAAGGCATGTTGGAGGGTGGATTGATATGTTTTTTCCTTAGGGAGTGACTCAAAGTGAAGGAGTGAAGGATTTTAGTCTAAAATAGAAATTTCACTCTTGACCCTTCCCAAGGGTCAAGAGCGAAATTCTTGAAAACACCCATTTTCTCCTTAGATAAGGTCAAGACCTTGGTTCCTATGGTGTGGACGCAAGTGGAGTGGTTTATATTTTCCTTTCAAATAATATTGGAGTTGAAAAGATGAAATATCAAGCCTAGAGTGTGAATTTCACTCCTGACCCTTCCAAAGTGTCCAGAGCAAAATTCCCCAAAACAACTCTTTTCTCCCAGTTTTGTGCCAAGTCAAGTGTGGGTCAGGGTTAGATAGGATTTGATATGTCCTTAGGAATGAATTTTATTTTCTCTAGTGATCAATAAATTTTAAGGAATTGAGCAAAAATTAGAATTTCGCTCCTGACCCTTCCAAAGGGTCCAGAGCGAAATTCCTAAGATCACCTATTTCCCTTGCAAATCAAGTCAAGATTTTGGTTTTTATGGCCTAGATAGGAATGGAATAACATTTTATTTTCCTTTGAGGTGAATTGAAATGAAATAATGAAGGAATAAGCTCAAGGACAAGGATTTCGCTCCTGACCCATCCAAAGGGTCCAGAGCGAAAATCCTAAAATCTATTCTATCTTCCAAAATTTGTGCCAAGCCAAGCCTAGGCCAAGGTGAGAGAAGTTGGGAGATGCCCCTAGGATTTATCTAGGATGGATTTTGGCTACCAAAAATGAATATTTTAGGCTAGGACAGGAATTTCGCTCTTGACCCTTCCAAAGGGTGTAGAGCGAAATCCTAGATAAGGCCTGTCCCTGGCCATCTTTTTTAGTGAATTTCTCCTAGCAAGCCATTTTGAGGTCAAAGAAAGTGTTGCATACATGGGAGAAGGATCCAAATGGAGATTCAAGGTAGATCTAAGTGAGAAGAGTGGAGCCAACTAAGATAAATCAACCTAAAAGAAGAATTTCGCTCCTGATCCTTCCAAAGGGTGCAGAGTGAAATTCCTCAAAGCACCTATTTTCTCCTTGTGTGAAGCCAAAGAATTGATTCCTATGACATGATTGAAGGTGGAGTGAGGTACTCTTGTCTTTTGAAGTGAATTGGAATGAATAAAATGAAGGATTAACTCAAAATCAAGAATTTCGCTCCTGACCCTTCCAAAGGGTCCAGAGCGAAATTCTCAATTTCACCTAGTTTGTGCATGATGAAGGTCAGGAGATGGTTTCCTAGGCCTTGGTGAAGAGAAGACTAGTGTATGCTCACCTTTGAAGACATTTTGGATTGGAGAAGTGATAGAACTTGAGCTTAAAAAAGAATTTTTGTCTTGACCCTTCCAAAGGGTCCAGAGCAAAATCCTTAAAGACTCCATTTTGCTCCAATTTTGCATCAAGCTTGGTGTTGGTTGAGATTGAGGTCATCCTTGGACATGTATCTGAGAAAGTATGGTCACAAAGTGAGAAGAATTTGAGCCAAAAAATGCAAATTTTGGTCTTGACCCTTCCAAAGGGTCCAAAGTGAAATTCCTAAGTTGTCTAATATTGTGCCTAGGTCCCTAAGCAAAACATTGTCCTTGGCAATTTTGGTGGTGAATGACTTGATCTTGGTGAGGTAATGTTGAAAATGAGGTCTGATTGAGCAACTTTGTCAAAATTCGCTCCTGACCCTTCAAAAGGGTCTAGAACGAAAATCTAATAGGGTCTGTCCCCGGAGAGGATATTGAGCGAAATTCCATTTTGATGTCTTCTTGTTGATGATTTAAGGTAGGAAATGCTATGTTAGAATGAATTCATTATGTGTCCATAATCACCTTTTGGTTGGTTTTGCAGATGGAAGAAGACTAGGCTAGAGCAGGGATGACCTCTTCTAGTCCATCATCATCAAGGACGTTCCACATACAAAAAGGGAGGACTCAAGGTGATTTGAAGCGTTGGAAGACTAGGGCTATTCAAGGGGTTCAAGTTAGCCTCAAGACCTCATTCTACCACGAGATGACAAAGAAAGGATTTTCCAGCACTTCAGGGCAAGATATGCTACTAGAGAAGGAAGACTTGACAATAAGGAAGTCTAGTCAAGCAAAGGAAGTACATCATTCATTATATCAAAGATAGAGGAGGATCAACAAATTCACAGGCATTACACAAGGTGGCATCCCAGTCATCATTCCTCCAGTCAGATTAGTCCACCTCAGCATGTCCAGATTCAATGTACCTGACTCATTGGAGGTGACACAAACTTCGGTGTACCTACCCCTGCTTCCTATTGGTCCTTGCTATTGGAATGTAATTTTCTAATTGGCTAAGAAAGTCTGTTGTAACAAACCCTAATTAGGGTTTCTATCTTCTAATCCTAGCCATTGATTCTAAGACAATTAGAGTCATCTGTTTTTAAAGGGCTCTCTATATATAGCTCCGACTCTTCATTTGTAGAGGGATAATAGTCAGGTAATAGGGACAGTCAAAGAATAGGGAATAGTGGGTTAATAGTGAATAGTCAGAGAGTAGGAAATAGTTAGAGTAGAGTAGAAAGAGAAGGCAAAGATTGTTGCCAAGATATTGTTGCAAAAGACTTGTAAACTTCACTGAAGAAATGGTGAATTCTATGGGTCGATTCAACAATTTTCATGGTCTCTATACTTCTCAAATTTGATTTCATGTTATTAGGTGAATGGAAGAAATTTGTATGATCAACGATGAAATTCGTATATCCATACTACTAGCGGTTTGTTGGTTGCAGACTTGCCTTGTGTAGTCAACTGGAATCATTCAACTTAAGCTTATCTTCAATGATCACCTCTTCATTGATATGCATCAACCTGATGGTGTCCATGCTTGTAGCAGTGATTTAAACATCATAAAGCTTTCCTTAGAAGATCACACTAATCTTGTGGAGATGATCCTAGGATGTCAAAGCAAGACTTAGTTAAAGATTCATCAAAGGTCATCCATTGCTCATACATTCTTAGTGTTAGAAATAGATCCTGTTACAACCCTTATCCTTTTTCTTTTTTTCAAAATCAAGGGCCGGTGAAATTCCACGTTCTAGTAATATCCAAAGCAAATCAGATGTTCAGGTCATCAAAAGTAAGTCCCCTTGTGATTCCAGCAAAATCACATCATACCACAAAGAGCTTATCCACACGTAGAGAACCTACATATCAGAACCTTGGAGTTACTTCGATTGATCCTTCGGCGAGATCTTTAGCAGTTGAGAAACTTTGTTCAAGAGAGGATAAGGTACCTTTAGGTATTTTATTCTATGTTTGGTCATGTACAAAAGACACATCAACACAACTTGAGGAGCACCAACCTCTGCACTAAGCTCCAACTTGGTGATGTATAAGGAAATACAATTTTGATACAATTCTAGCATTTGGTTGCAAATGAGTTCTGCAACACCTCATCAATAGATTTTTGTCGGTTAACAACCTTCACTTCTTCACTTGTTCTCACACTACTGGTTATCAGATTACTCTCTCTGATCACTCACCGGTTACTCTTGGCCTCTCTTCTTTCTCTCTCAGCCTCACAACACACTATGTCACACTCAAATTCCTTCTTGACCAATCACACCTCACTGGTTAGCTTAACTATTAGACCTACAACACTTTACTGGTTACTCTGTCTCTACTGGTTAAACCCTCTCATCAGTTCACCTGCTAACTCACTCTGCAACTTTCTTAGAATAAATTCTAAGGAAGATTATCTTTCTCCATTCTTAATCTCTCTTCTATCTCATTCTTTGCATCAATCATCAATTATTTCTGTCTCGAGCTCACATATTTATCATCTAAGGTTCTTGCCAAAAACCACATTGAAATAGTGCAGTGCTAGGTTTTACCTTCAACAAATTGATCCATATTGGATTTGATTCGATCTTCTTTTCTAGGGAGATTATCTTCATGTCATCAATCAACACCACCAACGCTTCGCATTCCAATGTGCGTTTTCTAAAACTGGAGGTCTGTACCATGTTTTTTTGCTTTTCTCTGTCATACGCCATTAATGGCTCGACTGTTTCCTTCAGAAAATAGGTACGACGATCAAATATTATTGTAGGATAAGTTCAATTGCATGCCATCTTGTCTTCCTCAAGCCATAATCTTCTAGCATCCTCCATGACTTGTGGGTTCTTCATAAAAGTCGTCATGCTTGCTGACTGTTACGTCGATGCACACTTCATCGACCTGTGCTTTACCACCACCTGGCCTCCAGCTGTCATCTTTGTCAACATCCACCTTTTCTTGGTTTGCTATGTCAGTTTGACATTCTTGGTTGACCAAGATTGACCCGATTCAATTCACCTTACCGATATAACCAACAAATTGAACAATCACTCTTACCGATAACACATCCTCTTGACAATTCATCTTGCCTTCCGGTATGTCTTCATTCTAGTCCTTCTGTTATGATCACCGGGTGTTGTTGTGATTCATAGAACATTCTGTCTCTTCATCATAAACAAACAACCAACCTTCATACCAGTTTATGCCTTACCGGTAAGCCTTCTTTACCAACAAATGATATAATTCATGTGTACAGATAAATTTCCTTCTATTTGCTTACTCACATATGGATTGATATGATATGTCTTACTTTTCCTATACCGGTCAACTTATTGCAAGACTTCATACTGATAGATTTCTCCCCCTTTGACATAATGACAAAGGGTACTGCATACTCCCCTTTGATTCATACCTATCTCCCCCTTAGACTGATACCAGTGGCTACAGTCGGTACTAAGACATACAACCTTGAACTTTCCTTATGATCAGCATGGGGTTCAAGAGTTATAGATGCTGCTATGAACTCCCCCTAAACCATATAATTCTTTACTAGCTTAAGTGCATAAGGCAAGTGACACAACTCCCAACTTGTGTCTTAAGTACTCAAAAGTGCTTACCGACAATGGTTTGGTGAAAATGTTTGCCACTTGTTCTCCTGTAGGAACATAGTCCATCTTTACTTCCTGTCCTTCAACCTTCTCTTTGAGGAAATGATATTTTATGGCTATATGCTTTGTCCTGGAATGCATCATCAAATTCTTTGATATGTTGATGGAACTTGAATTATCACACCGGATGAGAATAGGATTAGTGATGTCCACCTGAATGTTCTTGAGGGTTTGCTTCATCCAAAGTAAATGAGAGTAGCATGTAGCAACATCAATGTATTCTTCTTTAGTAGTTGATAGGGAGACTGAATCTTGCTTCTTGCTATTCCATGAGACTAACCCATCACTTAGGAAGAATACACCACCACTTATGCTCTTTCGGTTATCAATGCAACCTGCCCAATTAGCATTAGTGTATGTTTCCAAGATGAATTCCTCTTGTTTAGGGTACCATAAACCATAACTGAGTGTTCCTTGCAAGTACCTAAAAATTCTACTTATGGGATTCATATGTGACTGCTTAGGTGTATCTTGAAATCTAGCCACCATGCACACTACCTACACTATATCCAGTCTAGAAGCAGTAAGATACAATAGGCTTCCTATCATGGATCTGTACAATGTCTGATCCACCACCGGTGATTCATCATTCTTGGTTAATTTTCTTCCAGTCACCATGGGGGTACTTAGCGGTTTGCAGCCCTCCATTTGAAATTTCTTCAACATATCCTTTGCATACTTGGTTTGTGAGATAAAGATTCCCTTATCTTGCTATGATATCTGAAAACCAAGGAAGTATGTCAATTCTCCAAGTATTGACATCTCAAATTCTGACTGCATCTGATCAGCAAATTCTTTGCAAAGGGTGTCCTTATTGCCTCCAAAAATAATGTCATCTACATACACAACCACAATGATAATGTGGTTTCCATCTTTCTTTATGTATAAATTGTTCTCAACACTCCCCTTTTCGAATCCTTGCTCCTTTAGGTACTGATCTAGCCTTGAATACCATGCTCTAGGATCTCACTTTAAACCATACATCGCTTTGTTCAACTGACACACAAAGGTTTCATCATCATGTAGCAAAAACCCTTCTAGTTGCTCCATGTACACTTCTTCTTCCAAATTTCCATTTAGGAAGGCATATTTTACATCCATTTGATATACTTATAACCCTTGTAGGCATAAAAGGCTAGAAACATTGTAATTGCTTCTAATCTAGCTACCGATGCAAATGTTTCTTCAAAATCAATGCCCTCTACTTGAGAGTAACCTTTTCACACAAGTCTAGCTTTATGCCTAACAATTTTACCTTCTTCATTCATCTTATTCCGGTAGACCCATTTGGTGTCAATGATGTTCTTCTCTTCCAGTCTAGGGACTAATTCCAAAGTCCTGTTCTTCTCAATCTATTGCAGTTCTTTTTCCATGGCATCCATCCATTCCCGTCTTTTGCTGGCCTCATTGAATGTTTTAGGTTCTACTTTAGTCATAAGGCAGAAGTTGACTTCTTCATCATTTCGGGCAATTATTCTCCTAGTTTGCACACCATCACTCTTATTACATAGAATCTTCTCTTCCTGATGGTTCATCTACACATACCGGTTAGGAGTCTTCTTGGATGCTTCTTCCAGTTCATTTTCTTACTGAGCTTCCTCGCCTTCATCACCAGAATCATCATACCGGTTTACCTGTGATTGACTTCCTTTGTGCATATCCTCGTCAACTCTTACATGTACACTCTCAATGACTCTTCTTAGTCTTTTGTTGTAGCATTTATAGGCCTTGTTGTTAGATGAGTAACCAAGGAAGATTCCTTCATCACTCCTAAAATCAAAACTACCTAGACCATCCATATGTCTCTTGATAAAACACTTGCTTCCAAATACTTTGAAGTATTTGACTGATAGTTTTTGGTCATACTACAACTCATAAGGTGTCATTCTATTGTTTGTTCTTAGTTGAACTTGGTTCAATGTATATGTTGCAGTATGAACCCCTTCCTTCCAATATATGTCAGGTAATCTGGCCTTATTTAACATGGCTTTGGCCATCTCCTTGACTGTCTTGTTCTTCCTTTCTACCACACCATTTTTTTGTGGTGTCCTAGGGGCCGAGTATTTCCTTCTAATTCCATGTCTTTCACAGTAATCTTCAAACTCATTTGATGTGAACTCTCCACCCCAGTCTGATCTTTGACATTTCAGCTTGCACCCACTTTCCTTCTCCACCATCTTCCTAAAGATCTTGAATCTGTCAAATGCTTGTGATTTATCTTGTAGGAAAGTGAAGCATGTCATTCTTGAATAGTCATCAATGAAAATCATAAAATATCTTTCATAGGCAAGAGCTCTTGTCCTAGTTGGACCACACAGATTTGTATGTACAATTTCAAGTGGTCTTGAGGTGTTGTGTTCTTTTTTTTTGAAGCTCACCTTAGTCTGCTTCCCTTTCACACATTCATCACAAAAAGTGCTTACCGGTTTGATGATGGGTAGAATATTTCTTACACACCTCTTTTTGCTTGCTGCAACTAAGTTATCAAAATTTATGTGGCCTAATCTTCTGTGCCACAACCAGCTTTCATCCACTTGTCCCAACATACATTGGGATTCAAAACATTCTTTTAGATTGTATACTTTACCATCTGTCCTCTTCCCTTCGGCTACAGTTTGACCGGTACTCTCTTTCTTTATCTGGCAGCCAGTAGAATCAAAGGTGAATTTGTAACCTTTGTCACACATCCGACTCACACTCAACAAGTTGTGCTTTAGGCCTTCCACATAATACACATCATGTGCCTTTGGTTTTCCATCAATATTTAGAGTACCTTTTCCCTTTATTTTGATGGATGAGTTGTCTTCGAATCTTACTGAACCACCATTCCAATATTCAAGCTTGATAAATTTCTTTTTATCACCGGTCATGTGGTTGGAACAACAATTGTCTACAGCCCATAGATTTTTCCTTTCAGTATGTAAGGTAGTTTGCACTATCAATCTTGATTCTGCCTTGTCATTTTCTTTCTCAACCCATACCGGTTTGGTTTCCTTCTTCTTGTCACCTGCTATTTTGTGCTCCGGTTTAACTACCGGTTCTTGATCATGAATTGTCCTCTTCTACTTGATTTTCCTATTTTTACAAAACTTTGCTATATGTCCAAACTCTTGGCAGTTATAGCATTTCATATTTTAATTTAAAGATGAATCTTTGAAACTATTGTAGGACACCAGTTTATTCTTTCTACATTCAAAACTCCTATGAACAAATCCATTGCACTTATAGTAGACAACATTCATATCCTAGAGTGCATTAAATGGATTTCTACTTTCATAATTCATAGTGGGCTTATTGGTTAATCTGCAGTCAGCTATTCTAAGTCCAAATTTGTTACACTGGTAACAATAACCATTAAAGTTTGGAACATACCGGTTAAGTTGCCTTAGTCCTGCAAACGAATGCCTCACCGGGGGTCTTCCTTTCATGTTGCTGACTCAGGTGAATCCTTCATGATCAACTCTTTCATTTCTCCTTGAATCTGCATGTCGGTACATTGAGTATGGCCTCTGGTTCATTGATTGTGCATATCGGTTTGTGAGGTGGTTTCTAACAGTATTTGCATATGTCTTCTTATCGGTATCCTTGCTTACCATGAATGTCTTCTTGTCTTCACCTTCATTTGAAGAAGTGAATTGTATCTCCTTACTGGACACGTCTCTAATTTTTGCACTATACCCTTCTTCAAATCCTAAGCCATCGTTATCTTTAGATGGCTTCTTTTTGCTTAACATCTTGTGTAAGGCTTTGGTGCTGCCTTCATATTTGCTTTTACTTTCATTTATTCCTTACTTTTTTGAAGCTCCTTTCCGAGCTTTACTATTTCTGCTTCCAGATCTTGATGCTCCTTTTCCTTCTTCATTAGATCAAAGGATGTAACTTCACTTATACTCTTGGCTTCTTCTAGCTAGAGTTTCAAGTCAGATATACCTTGATTGGACTCATCTGTAGAAAGCTTAAACTTCTTGAGTTCTCTTCTTGTTTTACTCAGCTCCTCAAGAGAGCTTATGAGCTCACCTTCTGATCCACTTCAGCCTCAATGTCTTCTTCTTCCTCATCCTCACCAACCAGTTCATCAAGTGCCATAAAGAGATTAACTTCTCTCTCATTCTCATGGTAGTCATCTTATGATGCACTTTCTTCATCTGTGGCATCATCCTCAATAGTATATAGGTTGTTCTACTTCCGGTAGCCTCTTCTTCCTTGCCGTTAGACATTTCTTTCTTTGTCTTTACCAACAAATCTACTACAAATCCTTGACTCATCTCCATTGGTTTCATTATAAGAACATTTTGCAATAAAGTGTCTAACTTTACCACAGTTGAAACATTTGAGTGGTAACTTTCCTTTATACTTGTTGGATCCTTTTTTGATCTTTCTGACAAAGTTTTCTACCTCTACATTTGATTCTTCACTGGATCCTTTATGAGCAACCTCTTCTTTGTCCTTCTTGGTGGAGTTGAACACTGCCTCTTTCCTTGAGGATGCATCACTGGTTGTTCTCATTTCATAGGTTGTTAGTGAGCCAAATAGCTCATCCATTGTGAAGATCTTCAGATCCTTGGCTTCTTCGATGGCATAAACCTTAGTATCATACTTAGGTGTGAGAGATCTAAGTACCTTCTTGACAAGAATCTCATCTGCAATTTCTTCTCCAATTCCTCTAATGGTGTTCATAATTTTATCTATTCTATGAAGGTAGTTTACAATATTTTCTTCATCCTTCATCTTGATTCCTTCAAGTTGACCCCTTAGTGCTTGCAGCTTGGCCTCTTTGAATTTTGCATCTCCTTCAAATAACCTATGCATTTTATCCCAAGTCTCCTTGGCAGATGCACAGTGCATGCCCTTAAAAAAATCATTATCAGACAACCCACTTAAGATAGCATGTTTAACCATTGCATTATTCTCATACTCCATCTTGACATCTGGATCAGTGGGAGGAACACTAGGGATAGTATAACCATTCTTGACAGACATCCACACATCAGAACCAAGGGAGGAAATATAGATCTCCATTCTTCTGCTCCAGAAGGTATAGTTAGATCCATCAAACATGGAGGCTTTTGAGGAGGCATACTCATTTCTTTCCATTATGTTCAAAGAAAAAAATCTAACCAAGCTTTAATCAATTAGGAACCTATGCTCTGATACCAATTATTGAACACAATGTACCACTGAGAGGGGGGTGAATCAGTGGTTCCTAAATTCTTTTCCTTTTTAAACCAACCTTAGAATACCGGTTATCACCCTAAGCACTAAACAATCAAACTGATAAGACAAATGTGGATATCAAAAGAGGCAAACACACAAATGAAACCCACAACACTAGATGTACGAGGTAAACCCAATATGGGAAAAACCTCGGTGAGAAATGCTATTGGGGTCTACTGCTCCAATCCAGCCTCACAAGTGAAACAATAAATTACAATGATTTAGGGCACCAACCCAAGGAGAACCAACCCCTGCACCAAGCTCTAACTTGGTGTTGTATAATGAAATACAATTTTGATATAGTTATAGCATCTGGTTGCAAATGAGTTCTGCAACACCTAATCAATATATTTCTGTCGGTTAATAGCCTTCTCTTCTTCACTAGTTCTCACATTGCCGGTTATTAGATTACTCTCTTTGATCACTTATTGGTTACTCTTGGACTCTCTTCTTTCTCTTTCAGCCTCACAACACACTATGTCACACTCAGATGCCTTTGTGATCAGTCACACTTCACCGATTAGCTTAACTATTAGACCTACAACAATTTACTGGTTACTCTGTGTCTGCCTGTTAAACCCTCTCACCGGTTTGTTTGCTAACTCACTGTGCAACTTTCTTAGAATAAATTCTAAGGAAGATGATCTTTCTCCTTTCTCAAGATCTCTTCTATCTCATTCTTCGTATCAAGCATCAATGATTTCTGTCTCGAGCTCACATATTTATCATCTAAGGTTCCTGCGAAAAATCGCATTTGAAACAGTGCAGTGTTAGGTTTGCCTTCACCAACTCGATCCATATTGGATTTGATTCGATCTTTGTTTCTAGGGAGATGATCTTCATTTCATCGATCAACACCACCAACCCCTCACATTGCAATGTGCGTTTTCTAAAACTAGAGGTCTACACCATGCTTTTCTTCTTTTCTCTGTCACATGCCATTAATGGCTTGACTATTTCCTTCAGCAAACGGGTATGAATATCAAATATTCTTGTAGGATAAGTTCAATTGCATGCTAACTTGTCTTCTTTGAGCCACAATCTTCTGGCATCCTCCATGCCTTGCGGTTTCTTCATAAAAGTCGTCATGCTTGCTGACTATTATGTTGATGCACACTTCACCGACTTGTGCTTTATCACCACTTGGCTTCCAGCTGTCATTTTTGTCAACATCCACCTCTTCTCCGTTTTCTATGTTGGTTTAACATTCTTGGTTGACCAAGATTGACTATCGATTCAATTCACCTTACTGGTATAACCAACAAAATGAACAATCACTCTTACTGATAGCACATCCTTCTTACAATTCATCTTGCCTTCCGATATGTCTTCATGCCATTCCTTTTGTTCTGCTCACTGAGTGTTGTTGTGATTCATATAACATTCCGCCTCTTCATCACAAACAAACAACCAACCTTCATACCAGTTTATGCCTTACCGGTAAGCTTGCTTTATAGGCAGATGATATAATTTATGTGTACCGGTAACCCTCCTTCTGTCTGCTTACTCACATATGGATTGACATCATATGTCTTACTTTTCTTATACCGGTCACCACTTCTTACACACCGATTACCATGCCAAACCAGTTGACATCATTGACAACTTAATGACAATAATGCCAAGAAGAGCTGCTACCCTAGAAGTGGTCGTTCCAACAAAACTGTATGGCAATGGGTTCAAAATCATGCAACGCATGGGGTACAAAGGAAAAGGTCCTATTGGCAAGCATCAGGAAGGCATCATAGAACCCATAAAACCCTGTTCACAATTTGCAAAAGATGAAATAGGACTTGGGTATGGCCAACATGTTCCGCTTGTGCAAAAGAGAGATCACCATAAAAAACCTCAATGGAAAGAAAAGATAAAACATAATGAAGACTCATGGAAAGAAGAACTACATCAAGTTGCTACAAAGACAAGAAAATACCAAGAGCATGAAGAAAAAAAAAAGCGACAAGAAGAACTCGCTCTCCAAAGGGAGGAAGCTTCTTATAAAAAAATACATCATGTACAAGAACCTAATCAAACCAAGTCTGAGCCATGACCTAAGGAAATTGCTACTCAAAGAAAGGAAACGGTGTATGAACAATTTCAAAGAGTACAAGAAAGAATTGATCCTGAATCAGAACAAGCTACCAAAGTTGTGTCAATTATCAGTGATCTTTTCTCACCATACAACATACCTGTCAGATTCAGTGAAGCCACTTGGGATAGCAATTTTGAAATAGATTCCAATGAGTATGAGTGGGGCACCTGTTCTAATGTTACTGAATATATTGAGGTTGATACAATCCACACATACACACCCATTCCTTATGAGGAACAAGACTCAAGTTCTAGATTATTTGAATTCGAACCGTAAAATATCTATGAGGCTAGTGAGAACGAACAACTTTGATATGAAAGAGGCAATGTTGAGGAGAGTACCATCAAAAACCTTGAGACTGTTATAGATCTAACCCCTGTTGAAGACAACTATGACAATATCTCTATCATGACCCTCACAACGGTTGATCTTGACCTACCAAATGACTCCCTACCGCTCATATATCCTGACCTCATAGAGTGGGAAGAACTTGAACATGATATGCCCATATTCCAAAATGATGAGGTCATTGTTCAATACCTCTGCTCTGTTAATGCAGAAAATTTCTCCACCAGAAAACCACATGATGATATCTGCAATCAAGGGAGTGCCAAGTCTCTCAGTCACAAAAGGAACAAAATTGAAAATCGATGTAATGGTGAAAACCATTTAATGGTAGTATTAGATCATAGAAAAGTAAAAACAAAGGACACATCTACTGGTGAAAACCTCTTTGAGGCACTGGAGGATGGGAGACTTGACACTCTTCCTAAAAATTACCAGGAGTGGTCACCAATCTTGATTGAACCAACTCAATCAATAAAAATCGACACTGAAGCAACAACCAAAATCATACATTTAGCAGAATCACTCATAAAACAAGAAAGACTGAACTACATCCACTTCTTCAAGGAGAAGCAAATAAATTTTGCTTGGTCTTATGTAGACATGCAAGGGGTAGATCCAAACCTTATCATGCATTACTTATCCATTTCTCCTGGAGGTAAACTTGTAAAACAGAAATTGAGAATGATGAACCTGCATGTGGCCATCTTGGTAAAGGAAGAGATAAAGAAATTACTTGATGTAGGATTCATCTGACCCATTGATTATGCAAAATGGATTTCTAACATTGTGCCAATATCTAATCAGACAAAAGAATCAGAATCTGTACAGACTTCAGAGATCTCAACAAAGCTTGCCTGAATGATGACTTTCCTTTGCCAAGCATTGACACCATTGTTGATCTAACAATAGGACATGCTATGTTATTCCTCATGGATGGCTTCTCTGGCTATAACCAAATCAAGATAGCTCCTGAAGATCCAGATAAAACTACCTTCACATGTCTGTGGGGTACATACTGCTAGAACATCATGCCTTTTGGCTTGAAAAATGCTGGAGCAACTTATTAGAGGACCATGACAAAAATCTTCCATGACATGATGCACACTTTTATGGAAGATTACGTGGATGATTTTCTAGCCAAATCATTCACAAGAGAATAACACCTAGATATCTTGGATAAAATATTTCAACAATTTGAACAATTCAATGTCAGATTGATCCCTAAGAAGTGTGTCTTTGGGGTAACATCCGACAAACTTTTGGGATACATAGTATTAGAAAAAGGCATCAAGGTGGATCCAACAAATGTTCAAGCTATCATGGAAATGCTACCTCCTAAAAATATCAATCAATTGAGATCTCTATAGGGATGACTACATCTAGCCAACGATTCATTGCCCAGTTAGCAGATAAATGTCTCCCATTCAACCATTTGCTTCATAAGAATGTACATTTTAGATGGGAAGACAAATGTGCATAATCATTCCACTAGCTCAAACAATATCTAATGAATCCACCAATTTTGGTACCACCAATAGCAGGAAAGCCACTCATCCTCTATATATCAACAACAAAAGTGTCACTGGGGGTACTACTGGCACAAGAAGATCCAATAGGAAAGGAAAGGGCTATCTACTACATTATCAGGACTTTTGATGGATATGAACTCAACTATACATTCATTGAAAAATCTTGTTTGGCTGTGATGTTTGTCTCTCAAGATTTTTGCCACTACATGCTAGCCCATACATTCAAGCTAGTAGAAAAGATTGACCCACGAAAGTATCTACTTAGTAAAGCCACTCTCATAGGGAGGTTAGCTAAATGGGTTATGATCCTAAGCGACTTCGACATTCAATACACAGAATGATGAGCCATCAAAGGACAAGTGATTGCAGATCAACTGGCAGAAGCACCTTTACCAGACAAAAATCCACTACAGGTGGAATTTTGAGATACAAATGTGCTCACTATCACACCCAAACAATGGAAACTATACTTTGATAGATCCTATACCCAACATGGATCAGGTGTCGACATCTTATTCATCACTTCAGAGGGATGCACACTTCCAAGATCCTACATATTAATGTTCTCCTGCACCAATAACATTGTCAAGTATGAAGCCTTGGTCACTGGTATCAAAATAGCTATGGAATGGAGAATCACAAAATTGAAAGTCTATGGAGATTTTAAATTAGTCATCAATCGGGTCAATAATGATTATCAAATAAAGGATGACAAGTTGATGCCCTACAATTGCATGGTGGACCATTTCAAGAAGTATTTTGTGGACATCACCTTTGAGTAGATTCCAAGGTTGGATAACAGAGCTGTTGATGCAATGGCCACTATTGCCTCACTCCTACAACTTCCAGTTAAAAAAAATCATTATGAATTCTTGGTGGAGCAATTATTTTCCCCAGTCTATGACAATTCAGAATCCCAAGTTATCTGTACCCTGACCGGTTCTGATTCCCCTCTATATAGGAAAATCCATGACTATCTAAAAGACAATACCCTCCCACCTGACTTATCTCGCAACCAAAAAATAAACTTTATTCGACAAGCAGCCCGCTACACCCTAACCATTGACTAACTTTATTGTCGAGGTCTTGATGGTACTCTTCTTCGATGCCTCGATCATAACAAATCTGACTCTGCCTTACATGAGTTTTACGAAGGTATTTGTGGTACGCATTCAAGTGCTCCTACTCTTGCTAAGAACCTCCTAAGGATGGGTTATTACTGACTGACAATGGAGAGAGAGTCTTATCAGTTTGCCAGGAAATGTCCTAAGTACCAAATTCATGGCAACCTCATACATGCACCAGCATAAGAGTTGCAACCATTCACCACATCATGGAATTTCTATTAATGGAGACTTGATCTAGTGGGAAAAATCCATCATTCCTCGTCAAATGGGCACAAGTTCTTCATCACGGCCGCTAAGTACTTCACCAGATGGATTGAAGTAGTTCCATTGACTATAGTGACTAGAAAACAGATTGCTTCCTTCATCTTGAATTACCTCATCTGTCGATATGACATCTCTAGCTCCATTATCATAGATAATGGAAGACTAGGCTTTAAAATTCAAGATGTCCAAGAGCTTTGTGAGCGATTTCATAGCCAACATCGCTTTTCGATACCTTATTATCTGCAAGGGGATGGTTAAAAAGAGGCCTCAAACAAAACAATTCTGAAAAATCCTCAAGAAATCTGGGAATGATACTGACAAAGATTGGCATGTGCAACTCAATCTTGCACTTTGGGCCTACAGAACAAGTATCTGCACACCTACAGGAGCTAGACCATATTCATTGGTATATGGATCATAAGCTATTTTACCCATTGAGGTAGAGATTCTATCACTCCGAGTATCCTTGAAAGGCCTCATTCCAGATGAGGAATATTGAGTCAACAAGTTACAAGAGCTAGAGTTGCTTGATGAACATGGCCAACGTGCCTTTGATCATCTCAAGGCATATCAACAAAGAATGTGCAGAAGTTACAATCACAGGGTCATCCCAAGGGCTTTCAAAATCAGTGATCTGGTTCTAAAAGAAAATCCCAAAAATCAGCAAGCTCAGGAAAAGAAGGGGAAGTTTGAACCTAATTGGTTGGGACCCTTTGCCATCATATTAGCATACGAATTAGGAGTATATCAGTTGTCAAATTCAGAAAAGGACGTTCTTGACGAACCAACCAACAACATCTATTTGAAGAAGTTCTACACTTGAGTCATCCAATGCACAGATCAAGCAAAAAAACAAAAAAATATAAAAAAGTATAAAAAATTGTCACTATGGTGAAAAACTTGCAAATAGGAACCTTGTGACACAAAAAAAAAAAAAAATCAGAAAAACAATAAAAAACAAATCAAAAAGTGCAATAAAAACAAGTGGTGAAAACTCGCCAATAGGCACTATTTGTGAGAGAACAACTCCTCTATCTATCAATAATCACATCATATCTTTAATCCATCTGATCTAAGGCCATAGCCATCAAAAAATACTTATACACAACATTATCCTAGACATACTTAGTGTAGTCACTATCCTTGATTATCTAGACAGTTATCCATATCATATCCCACCATGGCTTGGTGATCAATGTATATTCCACATTGAAAAATATCCATAACTAGGGTAAACATTCATCTCGCTTTAGCATTCAGACAACACACAAGGATTGCATCATACTAAGGAAACAATTGTCAAAACTACTCATCGGACTGGAAAATAAGATCATTGTCCAACTACAAATGCAACACACACACGATGGATGATATTTTCTGAATTATGATTTGTTTACATTTGGCATAAAGTGTTGACTATTTGTATCTTGACTTCTGAATCATTAGATCACCTGAGCTACTCAAGGATGCACTGAGATAGAGAAGCAACGAAGGAATCTGATATTTTATTTGGTTTTCTGTCCATGAGGCGATCATTCATATGGTACAAATTTGTCTTGAGACATGATTGGAAACATCATTGAATTCATTTTTCATTTTACACATAAAAATGGTTAACTCTTGTCTATTTTACGGAAGCAACACTCAGGTCATCTTGGTACAATTATACCTCGATGCTTGTGTCATCTTGCAATATCAAAAATCATGTAAGTTATACTCAGGTCATCATAGGTTTAATTATACTATGATGCTTCTATCAAGTTTCAACATATCAAAATCTCAATGATGACAAAAGGAGAACAAACAAGTGACTAACGAGAATGACAACGACATAATTAAAGTGATCATTTAGTTGCATACAATTGCAGTAGGTTGCATATCATCTTAAACTTGCATTAAGTTGCATATCATTTTAATCTTGCATTAATATCATTTCATTATCATTATCGTCTACATTTCATTTTCAAGATACATCTCACATCATAAAATTCAGATAACATCACATCTAATATCAAAGTAAACACCATACATATCAATAACATAGTAGTGCATCATCACACTATCAACCATTCCATCACGAACCATGCATTCACATCGTCATGTAATAATCAGCATTAAAAGATCAAGAACATCATTATTATCTAAGCATCTAATCATCCTCATAGTATCATCATATCAAATCATGCGTATCATAAATCAATCATCATCAATAACACATCACATGTGGATCAAAGAAAATCAATGCCATATAGCATATATATCTCGCAAAACTGTCAAAATGTACAATGAGTATCATGTCTATCAATACAAAAAAGGTGATCAATACAACAAATTAGGCCTCTTAGGTGTGACTATCTCCTGAGGTAGAAGCTCTAGTAGTAGATGTCCCAGCTCCCAGATCTCCACCAGATGGATCACATTGTGTCGGCCCTGTAACGCCTCTTCTCTCCATCCTCGAATGACTATGTCAAGATCGGGTGGACGCCATTGCAGCATAGCTAGGAGCTCTATGCTCTTGAGGGACCATATCCTCATACAAACGCTTGTAATACTCAACCTCCTTGGTCAAGTACTGTATCTCCCTTAGTGTGTCTCAGAGCGGAGCGCCTGTGGTGGCTTTATCTAACTTGTCAGCAAGGGCCTCTGCTCGGACCTGACACTCTACTATTGTATCCCTCTCTACTTGTAATGACACAATCTGTCATTGTTGCGCTAGCACCTATGCTTGCAACAACTGAACCGAGACCTGTAGCGCCCTAATATGAGCATCATGTTGGTGGGTCGGCACCCTAATCTGAACAGGTACCTGTGTTGTGGTCCTAGCTACACCTATCCCTGTTCGACGCATTGGTGGAGGCAGCATGTTGGATCTCCTCCTCTGGGTGGGTTGCCTGCCACCCTCTGTACCACCCTCCATCCCTCCTACAACAACTAACACCACACCTATCCCCACACCTCCACTCGCACCAAGCATGAGACCACCTTTGCCACCACCTCTGCCACCACCTCCACCACCCCCTCCACCTCCACCATCCCCACCTCCACCAACCCCAGGCATCATAACAAAAACATGACTCACATCAAATCGTGACCAATATCAGACAACCGACGGACCCATATCGGCATCTACAAAAGCAATCCAATTCATTGGACCCACGACGCACTTTTAAAACACAAATTTCTCCTAACTTTTTTGACATACGCGCTATAACAGACTTTCAAAGCACTAAACTACCACACATGCGCTAAAATTTTACATGAATGCACTAAAAAATGATCCCTACGTGTTAAAACATATCCACACGCTAGAACAGACACCCTACATGCTATCATGTACCTTCAAAGTGCTAGATCATTCAATGTGCTAATTGTGCCACCCTATGCGGTACAATGTCTTTTGTATGTGCTAAAATGACCCTACATGCTATTCTACCCCCTATACGTGCTAGAATTTGGCACCCAGATGCTAAACCTAACCTAGGGTTTGTTGCGCATCAAAATCTACTTCGTATGCGCTAAACTCTATACCCTACGCGCTAAAACAACAAAATCCGACCCTAAAAAAATGTGACAAAAATCAACGAAATTAATCACAAAAGCCAAGGATTTTGGCCACTTACTAGTGGGCCATATGCGGTGGGTCTCCAGTATCGCCTGACATGCTTGAATCAGTGAGATGAGTACAAAATTAATATCATGGTCAGAGCTCCAAATGTCACAATCACAAGAAAACAAGTGTACAAATGATTTTTCAAAATCACTTTTTACCATTTAATAGGGTAAATAAAAGGGTTAATAAGTGGGGCATGTATTTTACTCCCACTTTTTCATTATTAACCTTATCAACATCTTTTTTCAGGAGATGAATCAATAATGTGTATCCAACGCAATCAATATTCTCATATTGCAATCAATTCAAAATGATCACAAAATTGACAAATTTAACAAATTTTCACCCAGACCCTTGATTCATCTCTCGAGAGGGCATCATCAATATTGTTCATCAAATCTACATCTAGGGCATCGTATCGATAAAATTTTGGCATCATATCCAACAAGTTTTTTCGAATCAACATGTGCACACACGTCACTTCAAAGAGGGGCAAAATGTAGACGTATAAATCTGACCACTTTCTTAAATAAATATTTAATATTTATTTTAACCCCATCCCTCCTATTAATTAAATCTTATTTAATTAAATTCTTCATTTTCATCTATTTGATTAAATAAATTATTCAATTTATTTAATTAAATTCACCTAAACCTTTTCTAGCCTTTATTTAAATAAATCACTTTATTTAATTAATTCCCCTTTCTTCCTTTTAATTAAATTTACATTTAATTATCCCCCCACTTGTATTTATGCAAGTTGCATCTATTTTAATTGAAATAAAACATTTTATTTTAATTAAAATTCTTTTTCTCCCACTTGCATTTTCCTACATCTCCCACTTGCCTCCTAAACCTCTTCTAGAGCCTTCTAGATTCTTCTAAAATATCTTAATTCGCCTAATCAACTCCTAATCATATCCTTTCCCTAAATTTGAGGAAGTCACTTCTCAAATTTGGAGGAAAGTCTTCTAAATGCATTTAAGGCTATATTTCTTCAACAAGCTAACTTGTTGAGTTCCCTAAAATTTGGAAGGACTCTTACAAATTTATCCCCAAAGTCTTCCAAACCATTAATGGTTAACTCAACCTTCCCCTCATGGTTAGAGACCTTCTCTCTAACTTAATCCTCATCTAACCCGAGGGTCTCATCAAGCACAAATAGATTTGACCCTAGTTATCCTATTAACCTTTGCACAAAAGTTTACCCTTTGGGTAAAAGCTTTATCCAATGGATGACCCTAACCTAATCTTAACCCTTACTTCCCAAGGTAACCTTCATGTCTCCTCAGACATTTAATGCCTCTTGCATCTCCTCTCAAGAAACCTCTTGTTGACAATTGTCACCATTTCATTGGTTAAAATTGTAAACATGGATTGAGTAACTTTCAATTCTAGCCATTGTTAACATTATTCAATCTTAACCCTCCGTTTCCCTATTTTCCCTATAAATAGAGCTTTCATTCCTCATTATCCATATCCAAGTTTCACGCATCTACATTATAGTCTAAATTACTAAGCATTTTAGCCTCTCTTTGTTAAAATATCATCATAACATTTAAAAGAATTTCATTTCATATCATTTCATATCCATGCTAGTATATCATGTTAGGATAATTTGTTAATCTCTTTATCATATCACTATCTCAATCTTAGCTTAAGCATCATAGCTTTTAACATATCATATAGATCTTAGAATACATTCATGCATACAGATCACAATATCACTTGTTCTTGGAGTTGTCATTCCTAAGTCATTTGCTTAATGATTTGAGAGCAAAACATTGGATTTAGGGATTCTGTGAGATAGAGAACAATGGGATACCCCTTGGGAAGTTAAACTAGTTTAAATTAGTTTATACTTTCACTAAGAGTCTCATTGGTATGTAGGTCATTTGATCTCGATTTATTCGTTTTGATCACCACATTTTCCTATGTACAACTCCCAAAAGCAAGAAATCACAAGTAGTCAATATCTAAAGTCGGCATAAATTATCTTGCAAAATCCTATCTAAGCATAAGCCAACATTCATCCCTAATAACTAGCATTTACAGTCACAACAGAAAAGATTTATTCCATTCATTTCGAAACTTGTAAAAGACAAAAAGGTAAGCCCTTGCCACACGATTAGCTTCTAAAGAAACCCTTCCTTGAATTTGAGACTACTGGGATACTAAAGTTGAGATTTTTGTCTCCTCTAAGAAACCAGTCGACCAAAAAACTACCCATCCAAGACCATTCAAAGATGAAATCAACAACCCAGGTTTTTAAAAATACTCCAAGAATGGCCAATTTAGCCAAAACACAAATGTTACCAATCGAAGCATCATCACTGAGGCAAGATTTGAGGGTTTCTTGGGAAGGGCGAGATTGAAACTTTAGGTTACATTGCAAAAATAGTAGGTCAAGAAAAGAGATCAATGTGGAAATAGAGTTGGGGAATAAAGATAAGTAGGCACAGGCGCTATTTTTTAGCTCGGTTTCAATTTCTTGTTCAATGTTCTTGGAAGCAATTGCAGACTGCGGGGAGAGATCGATTGCCAAGATCAAATGTATGATGGAAAAATAGGATTCTTTGCCACCGAGCATAGGTAAATGTATGATGGTGCTGAATGATCTGTAGGGCAGGTGTTCACTACTAGCGAGACTGTACAAGATGGTGTAAATGAGTGGGTCGCACCAAGCATGTGGGGAGCCACAACAATATCCAACATAATGTTACCTACTTCTCCACACGTTAGATGAGAAACCTTCACAAACGATTTTGACTGGCGATCAAATTTTTTTCCCGACATGAAGACTTCTCGGCATGATGGTGTGAGACAATTTTCCAGTGGCCGGCTACCCCAACCTTGGAATAGCCTATTGGCTAATGAATAGAAAATGTTTGGTATTAGAATCCAATATATTCATGATACTTCCCTAAATTGGGAAGACTAGCATTAATGTTGTCATATGTGCAACAAAATTGTGCCCCCTATCCTCTCATTCCTATGCTTGTTGAAAGTAACAATCTATGTAGAGGACAAGGCATTAGGGAAAAAAATTGTAACTTAAAAAAAATCATTATAATATTTAATATTGATGGTTATATCATAATATGTCTTTTCCATCACCTCTAGATGAATCGAACCAGCCAGGATATGTCCCTTTGAGAATCACCCTGTTTCACAATTCAAAACAATCACAAAATTGACAAATTTAACAAATTTTCACCCAGACCCTTGATTCATCTCTCGAGGAGGCATCATAAATATTGTTCATCAAATCTACATCTGGGGCATCATATCGATAAAGTTTTGGCAACATATCCAACAATTTTCTTTGAATCAACATGTGCACACACGTTACTTCAAAGAGGGCAGAATGTAGACGTATAAATCTAACTACTTTATTTATTTTAACCCCATCCCTCCTATTAATTAAATCTTATTTAATTAATTTCTTCGTTTTCATCTACTTGATTAAATAAATTATTGAATTTATTTAATTAAATTCACCTAAACCTTTTCTAGCCTTTATTTAAATAAATCACTTTATTTAATTAATTCCCCTTTCTCCCTTTTAATTAAATCCCCCCACTTGTATTTATGCAATTTGCATCTATTTTAATTGAAATAAAATATTTTATTTTAATTAAAATTCTTTTTCTCCCACTTGCCTCCTAAACCTCTTCTAGAGCCTTCTATATTCTTCTAAACTATCTTAATTGGCCTAATAAACTCCTAATCATGTCCTTTCCCTAAATTTGAGGAAGTCACTTCTCAAATTTGGAGGAAAGTCTTCTAAATGCATTTAAGGCTATATTTCTTCAACAAGCTAACTTGTTGAGTTTCCCCAAATTTGGAAGGACTCTTACAAATTTATCCCCAAAGTCTTCCAAACCATTAATGGTTAACTCAATCTTCCCCTCATGGTTAGAGACTTTCTCTTTAACTTAACCCTCATCTAACCCAAGGGTCTCATCAAGCACTCATGGATTTGACCCTAGTTATCCTATTAACCCTTGCACAAGAGTTTACCCTTTGGGTAAAAGCTTTATCCAATGGATGACCCTAACCTAATCTTAACCCTTACCTCCTAAGGTAACCTTCATGTCTCCTCAGACATTTAATGCCTCTTGCATCTCCTCTCAAGCAACCTCTTGTTGACAATTGTCACCATTTCATTGGTTAAAATTGTAAACATGGATTGAGTAACTTTCAATTCTAGCCATTGTTAAGATTATTCAATCTTAACCCTCTATTTCCCTATTTTCCCTATAAATAGATCTCTCATTTCTCATTCTCCATTTCTAAGTTTCACGCATCTACATTAAAGTCTAAATTACTAAGCATTTTAGCCTCTCTTTGTTAAAATATCATCATAACATTTAAAATAATTTCATTTCATATTATAGAATATTCATGCTAGTATATCCTGTTAGGATTTAATTTGTTAATCGCTTTATCATATCACTATCTCAATCTTAGCTTAAGCATCACAACTTTTAACATATCATATAGATCTTAGAATGAATTTATGCATATAGATTGCAATATCACTTGTTCTTGGAGTTGTCATTCCTAAGTCATTTTCTCAATGATTTGAGAGCAAAACATTGGATTTAGAGATCTTGTGAGATAGAGAACAATGGGACACCCCTTGGGAAGTTAAACTAGTTTAAATTAGTCTATACTTTCACTAAGAGTCTCATTGGTATGTAGGTCATTTGATCTCGATTTTTTCATTTTGATCACCACATTTTCCTGCGTACAACTCCGAAAAGAAAGAAATCGCAAATAGTCAATATCTAAAGTCGGGATAAATTATCTTGCAAAATCCTGTCTAAGCATAATCCAACATTCATCCCTAATAGCTAGCATTTACAGTCAGAACAGAAAAGATTTATTCCATTCGTTTTGAACCTTGTAAAAGACAAAAAGGTAAGCCCTTGCCACACGATTAGCTTCTAAAGAAACCCTTCCTTGAATTTGAGACTACTGGGATACTAAAGTTAAGATTTCTGCCGCCTCTGAGAAACCAGTCGACCAAAAAACTACCCATCCAAGACCATTCAAAGATGAAATCAACAACCAAGGTTTTTAAAAATACTCCAAGCATGGCCAATTTAGCCTAAACGCAAATGTTACCAATCGAAGCATCACCACCGAGGCAAGATTTGAGGGTTTCTTGGGAAGGGCGAGATTGAAACTTTAGGTTACATTGCAAAAATAGCAGGTCGAGAAAAGAGATCAACGTGGACATAGAGTTGGGGAATAAAGATAAGTAGGCACAGGCGCTATTTTTTAGTTCGGTTTCGATTTCTTGTTCAATGTTCTTGGAAGCAGTTGCAGACCGTTGGGAGAGATCGATTGCCAAGATCAAATGTATGATGGAGAAAATAGGATTCTTTGCCACCGAGCATAGGTAAATGTATGATGGTGCTGAACGATCTGCAGGGCAGGTGTTCATTGCTAGCGAGATTGGACAAGATGGTGAAAATGTGTGGGTTGCACCAAGCACGTGGGGAGCCACAACAATATCCTACCTATTTCTCCACGGGTTAGATGAGAAACCTTCACAAACGATTTTGACTGGTGATCAAAATTTTTTCCCGACATGAAGACTTCTCGGCATGACGGTGTGAGACAATTTTCCGGTGGCCGGCCACCCCCACCCTCGAATAGCCTATCGGCTAATAAATAGAAAAAGTTTGGGATTAGAATCCAGTATATTAATGCTACTTCCTTAAATTTGGCAAGACTAGCATTAATGTTGTCATATGTGCAACAAAATCGTGTCCCCTATCCTCTCATTCCTATGCCTGTTGAAAGTAACAATCTGTGTAGAGTAGAAGACATCAGGGAAAAATATTGTACCTTAAAAAAAATCATTATAATATTTAATATTGATGGTTATATCATAATATGTCTTTTCCATCACCTCTAGATGAATAGAACCAACCAGGATATGTCCCTTTGAGAATCGCCCTGTTTCACAAAATATATGAACTCGCCTTGTTAGTAGAAGGAAGAAGAAATAAAACACTAGAACAAACATGAATAGAGAATACCATGTGTAGTGCGTCATTGAAACTATGCTGCATTTTATTTAATTTGATCAAAATGATTTCCATGAAAAGAAAATAGCAAGGAATTTGCTGGATGTTTTGATAAATTCATAAATTGAGCTTGAATGCGAAAACATCATGAATGTTTTTACAAAACAATTAAAAAACTAGTATATCTATATTTAAAAAATATAGGTAAACTATGCCGAGAGATATCTTATAATAGAAGAGAATTTGATGATTGCAACAATATTGGTAGTATACAAGAGTTTCAAAAATATGGATAATACTAGAGCTGCTTAAGTATATACCATCATTAGCATGAACTTGGAAATTAGAATCATCAAATACTCACAATGCCAAGCCCACTCCTCCACTAACCTCTCAACGCTACTTGATTTTATTAATTGTTCTATTTTAAATAATATGGCACTCTTCCACTATCATTTGAAAGTAACAGTTTCGTATAGTTGGAGACAAGTGGCAAGGGTACTATTTTATTTGGAGTAATAAAATAACACCTCCACAAAAACTAAAAGATTGTATATTTCATGTGTTTACACGTCATTTGCATGTCAAATTGTTTCAAAATTGAATATTTATTTACTAACATTTTGATGTCATTGTAGATGCCTCTCGGCATAATAAAAATGAAAAACTTCCCCTTTAAACTAGTAAAGAAATGCTAAAAGGACAACTCCTCAAAGTACGTTTATGGGATAGGGTTTGCCTTACAATCCCTAAGATCTAGGGATGAGATTAAATCTCATCCACTTGGCCGTAAGTTGTTACACACTTTATTAACATTTTAATCACTGATTATTCTATGTAATCTCACTTTAAGTGTGCTGAGAGACATCTACATTGACATCAAAATATCCGTAAACAAAAATCCATTTTTGAAACAATTTGACATGCAAATGACATGTAAATGCATGTAATATGCCATGTTTAAGCTTTTGTGGAGGTGTTATTTTATTACTCCAAATAAAATAGAACCCTCACCACTTTTCTCCAGCTAGATCCATAACTTTTTGCATGCAAGACCTGTTGCATGTTCCTGCACACAAGACTACATTGCTAGATACACTCATTAGTTCTATCAAATGTTAGATATATGCTCAATAAGATAAACCATACAATTACTTAAACAAGTTCAAACATCTACCATTGATCTCACAGGGGTAAACATATAACCTAGAAAGAGTGACAAGACCAGACAACTTAGAAGAGCCAGACCTAAGGGCTAGACCTACAATTTTGGGGGCTCATTGCAGATGGCCTTGTCTACGTGAAAGAACAGAGACTTCGTAGTTTGACTAAAAACAAGAAAAACATAACAAAAGCGGTTACTCAACCCTTTCTAGGGCCTCATACCCTAGACATTTCTCTCATCGACTACCACCCACTTAGGTGAAACAGAGACAAAGTCCTCGATAACTTTGATAAAAAGATCATTTGTGCAAAAGTTCCCCTACAAAACTACACCAAGGGTCCCAAAACACTGACTCGAACACTAATGTAAGCCAAGACATGATACCTTGGAGCATTAAGAATATACAAAGTGCTAGATATAATCTACATCTTATACTAGAACTAGGATAATACCAAGGAAATGCATCACTAAAATACTCACACCTAATTCTACAAAAAAGAATTTTGGTTTGAATATATTATCTTCCTACAAGCATATATAAGAGATAGCTATTGCTTCTAAAGGATAGCCTCTAACACATAAAATTAGCACTCTTCCTCATGGTTCCTATCCACTCTTTGCCACTTAAGAACAAGCATTACTTAATGCTAACTTAAAGGTAACATGACTATAATAAAAAGATTTACATACTCCATTAACTACCTCAACCCAAATGGTATTCAAGTACAAGACTCACCCAATTACACAACACATTTTACCTACTACAAAAAAAAAACCCATTAATCACAAGGATTCTTCACAACCTTTCCCTCTGTCGTTTGAAGGCTAGCTTTGACCCTGCGACTGACTTGTAGAAAATTGCTCCAGTATGGGTTCGGCTCCTAGGGCTTCCCCTTGAATATGGGGATGAGTCCATCCTTAAATGGATTGGGAACTCCTTTGTTCATTTTGTAGGTGTTGATGATATCACCGCAACCAAATCACGCCTAGTCTGTGCTTGTTTCTGTAATCAAGCTATTGTGAGCATGAATCTCCCCAATTTCATAACCCTCAAATCCAAGCTTGGTAGCTGGACTGAAGCCCTAGTTTATGAAAATGCCACCCTCTTCTGCCAAAAATGTTGCAAATATGGGCATGTTATTTCCCAATGCAAGGCTTTGGCCCTGCTGTCCCTCAAGCTTAAGGGCCCGACCCTGGTGGAATATTCAGTGCCAAATGCTCCTATTATTCATCAAGACCTAGTTGTGAGGCCTATTGTGACTCCTACTCCTGGCCCGGACCTGCCTCCCTTAGCAATCAAGGACCCAGTTATGGAAGAATACCCCTTTGCTGAAAGTATCAACAACCTTCTCAAATCTCCTACAAAGATTGTGGAGGAAGCCTCTAATTCGGCTCTGAAGGAACAATGCATCTCCCCGACGGTCAACTTAGTTTCATTAGTTGATCAATTGGAAGATGGTGAGATTGCGAGGGACCCCTCTCTCCACCCGAAGATAGATCGCTCCCCGTTGGTGTCTTCCACCCTGAACCAGGGTATCCTCTCACCTGGTGCTCTTGGTGTGTCATCCAGTGGTTGCATGACTCCTGTTGATGAGGGCTGAATTACTCAAAGACGCAAGACCAGGAATGCAAAGCCTGATGTGGGGACGGATCTCAAAGTAGGCCAGGCATCACAGAGACTATCAAGACAAAAGGAAGCAGCAAGGGATATTTCCAATGGCAGGCAGCAGACCTTGGAGACGTCGATAAAAGGTAAGAAATGAAGGTCCTCTCCTAGAACATGAGGGGCCTTAACAACCCCGATAAGAAATATGCTCTTAAGAAGTGTATTTTTGAAAATAAAATTATGGTCCTTCTTCTCCAAGTAGTTAAGATGTCTATGTCCTCCTTTTTCCCTTATTGCTAGGAAAATTTGGCCTGGTGCTAAGTTTGTTAGTAGTGATGCTACTGGAGCCTCCGGTGGCTTGGTCACCATGTGGGACCCCTCCCATTTTTCTGGCAGTCTTCTCTCCTCCACGACCAACCTTTTGGTCTCTGAACTCTCTTCCCCGATGGACTTCTGTATTCTTGTTAATGTTTATGCCCCCAATGTCAAATTTGTTAGATTAAATCTCTGGAACGACATAACTTCTCTAATACAAAATAATGTCAATGCCCACTGGTTGATTGCAGGTGATTTCAACTCTCCTTTGATCCCCTCTAAGAAGTTGGGAGGCCTTCCAGAGTACTCTAATAGCATGACTGATCTTGCTGACTTCATTGGTAGGAATGGGTTGATGGATGTGGAACTAACAGGGCAAAAATTCACTTGGTCCTATCTTAGGAAGGGAAAGGATCTTATTTGGGTCAGACTTGACAGATTTCTCATCTCAGGCAACTGGGGAATTGGTCCCACCTTGAAGCTCACTGCCCCCCCCAGAACGGTCTTTGACCACAACCCCCCGCTCCTTTGAAATACCACAAATTCTGCAAGGAAGAATCATCCGTTTCAATATGAAATTATGTGGAACTCTCATCCAGAGTTCAAGGATTTCATTAAAAGATGGTGGAGCACCAACATACCTGGTACTCCTATGTTCACGATTGCCTAGAAACTTGACTTGGTCAAAAGAAACGTCTGGGACTGGAAGAAATACACCTTTGAGGATATCTTCAAGCAAAAAAAGGAGCTCAATAGTAAAATGACTGTTATCCAAGAGCATATTGATCAAGGTGACTCACTTGAAGCCACCCAGATGGAGGAGGCTACCCTCCGAAGAAAATGGAAGGAAAATTCCCACAAAGAGGAACTCTATTGGAAATAGAAATCTAAGGTTAAATGGCTCAAAGAGGGTGACAAAAATACTACTTTCTTCCACATATCTGCTACTATCCACAGGCGTAGAAACCACATCTCTTCCCTCATGGATGACAACAACCCGATGGTAAAAGATGTTGATAGTTTGAGCATACTGACTACCAATTATTTTGCTACTTTATTTAGGGACGATGATGACTTGAGGGCCCCTACTGGGGAGGACCTTCTTAACTACCTCCCACCACCCCTCTCAGTGGAATATAACAATCTTATTTTGGCCCCTATTTCTGAGGAGGAAGTCAAGTCTGTTGTTTTTGCTATGGGACCCTTCAAAGCCTCGGGTCCTGATGGTTTCCCCCCGGGTTTTTTTCAAGATTTCTGGGATGTGGTGGGCCCTGATGTTGTTCTGGCTACTAGATTTTTTTTCAGATCAAGAAGGCTCCTTAACAAACTCAATCACACCTTCATTTTCCTTGTCCCTAAAACTTAGGAGGCATCTACTCTTAAGGACTTCTGCTGTATCAGTCTCTGCAATACTATTTATAAAATCTTTAGCAAAGTTCTTGTCAATAGGTTCAAACCTTTCTTGGCTCCTTTGATTAGTCCCTCCCAGAAGGGTTTTGTTCTAGGTAGATAGATTCTTGATGCGGTCATCTCTACTCATGAGATTATCCACTCCATGGATAAGTGTCATGAACTGGGGATGGTCCTCAAGCTTGACATCTCCAAGGCTTATGGCAGGGTCAACTGGAACTTCCTTTTCAAACTTCTCAAAGCTATGGGGTTTGGAGACAAACTCATCAAACTTATTGGGGAATGCATATTTACTGTCACCTACGCTATGCTACTAAATGAGATCCCCCTCGAGAAGTTCAAGGCCTCCAAAGGGTTGTGGCAAGGGGATCCTCTATCCCCTTACCTCTTCATCATCCTTGCTGAAGTGCTGGCCCCTAACTTTTACTCTATGGTTCGCAGGGGCACTCTTCTGGGCATCAAACCTGCCTCTGCAACACTCCCCAATGTTCTACAATAGTTCATTGATGATATTGTTATTTTTGGTATCTCCTCTATTTGGGAAGCTAAGGCTTGGAAATCCTTTCTCAACGCCTATGCTCTGGCATCTGGCCAACACATTAACTATGAAAAGAACAACATTTACTTCTTTCACACTAATGTCCAACTCCAAGATAAAGTCTGCAGAATCCTTGGTTGTTAAAGGGCCTCCCACCCTGGCACCTACCTAGGCCTCCCCTTGACTGTTAAATATGTTTCTAATTCCTTCTGGATCTCTATCCTTGAAACAATGCAGAAGAAGCTAGCTAGTTCGAAAGGTAGATTCCTAAGTAGTGCTAGGAAATTGTAGCTGCTTTCCTCCTCCCTCTAGGGGATCGCTGTGTACTTTCTCATCCTATTCAAGATATTTGTGGCTATGGTTGCTAAGCTAGAAAAATTTCAAAAGGCTTTCCTCTAGACGGGAATGGAAGAAAAGAAGAGGCTCGCCTTGGTGGGCTGGGACAAAGTTTGTCTTCCCAAGGCCATGAGTGGCTTGGGAACCCATAAGATCTCAAGGTTCAATAAGGCCCTTATGACTAAAATTGCCTAGAAGCTTCTAAATAAGGATACAAATTGGAGTAGGATCATTAGGGCTAAGTACCTGGGTAATGGGGAATTTTCCTCTGTTTTTAAAGAGGAGGGCCTTCCCAAGGGTTCCAAAATTTAGAATAATATCTTGAGCTGTAGGGACCCTTTATCTCATGGTTTGAGGCGGCTTATTGGAAATGGCAGGAACATTCTCTTCTGGGAACATTGCTGGTTAGGAGAGAGACCCCTTGCTTCTTCCCCCTCCCTAAGACGGCTACAGGATGCCACCAAATGCTTCTTTGGTGAAAAGGTCAGTGATTACTTCAACAATTGAACTTGGAGGGCCTTGGAGGACTGTTGCATTGACCATCCCTTCCTCCTCCTTGCTGCTAGAGAGCTCCAGAAGCTTTTGGCCAGTACATTCCTTCCCCTGTTTCCTAGGGAGGACAAATGTATTTGGAAGTGGGACCCCTCTAGAGGCTTCTCTGTCAGAACTGCCTACACCAGCTTACTTAGGGAGCCTATTTACTCCTCTATCTGGAAAGAGGTCTGGAATCCCCAACTCCTCCCCAAGATTAATTTCTTTTGGTGGACTACTCTCCTCAACAAAATTTTGACCCAAGACAACTTGGTCAAGTGGGGATTCCAATTCCCTTACAGATGCATCCTCTACAAAAATGATGAAGAAAGTCCTACCCATCTCTTCCTCCACTGTGCCTTCACTTAGGAGCTATGGGGATGGTCTACAATAAGTTTAATATCTATTGGGTTATGAATGATGATTTGTTAAATCTGTCTCAGGAGTTTCGGGGCCCCTCTTCTAACCCCCTTAACCAGTAGCTGTGGAAGAAAATCCCCCCATGCGAGCTGGTGTATTTGGAAGGAAAGGAAGGATAGGATATTCAGAGATAAAGAGGCCTATGTGGAAACTGTGTTTTCTCTATTCTTTAAATTGATTTTTGAGAATATCTCTATTTCTAAAACCTGGATGGCATCCAAGCCCCCCTCTACCTCGGACTGGGAAATTGATAGATGCTAGGACCTCCCCTCCTCATTTTCTCTTTTTGACTTCTCTAAAAGACTTCTAAGACAAAGCACAGTCTGGTTCCCCCCGGCTACAACTTTTAAACTCAATTTTGATGGGGCTGCCAGGGGGGGCCTGGCTATTGGTGGAGGGGTTATTAGATCCCATCTAGGGGCCCTTGTTGCTTCTTATGCGAGTAACCCAAATGGGCATTCCTCTAATCAGACTGAAGCAATGGCCTTAGCCTGGGGAATCCGTATTACCCTCTCCATGGGAATCAAGATTATGGACATTGAGGGGGACTCCAAGCTTATCATTGATGCTATCAAAGGGCGGAATAAGCTTAATTGGAAAATTGAGGAAACCATCAGGGACACCTTGAGGCTCATCTCTAGGCTTGACTCGTTCAGAATTATGTATATCTATAGGAAAGGCAACCATGTGGTAGATGCCATGGAAGCCATTGGCCTAAACCTCTCAGGCCTAAGATGTTGGAGTAGTCACAACTCCCTCCCAGACCATGCTAACTTCCTTCTCCAGGAAGAGAAATCCAAAATCTTCACTAATGATTGAGCAGCTACCAAGTGCTTCCCTTGCCCTCCTCTCTTCCCTCGAGGCAGTCTGGAGGTGGTGGTTTCAAAATTCAAATATTGGGAATATCCCTCCAATCCCTTCTGATGTGGTGGTGACTCATTCAGCCAAGTTGGCGACGACGCACGCGTTGTTGTGATGACATTTCACTTGGGCTTGTAGAGTCATGATGAGGTACGATTTGATTGGAAACGTGTTGGTTACTGTTGGTATTTGCTGGCTCTTAATGCCTCGTAACCAGTAAATCATTTCTAAAAGTGACTTCATTTTTTCCCATGTGCCCAACTTCATTTCTCATTTATTGACGTCGGGCTCACACACTTCCGATTATCTCTTCTTGGCTTGCTTCTAGAAGGGTGTCTACAACTTTCTTTGTTTCATGACTAAAGAAGCTCCGTTGGTGGAGGATATGCGGGGCGACTGAGTTAGATATGAACTAGATAATCTAGATGATTTTAAAAATGACCCCCTAGTTTGGAACTTTTGTGTTGAAGGTGGGGTTGCAAATTTTTTGGATTGCCTGAAGGGCCATGATGAGCAGCTCTAAGCTTCTTTTGCCTCCTCCTGGTCTGGGAGGTGGGTCTTGGTTGGCAGTATTTCCTTTGATGTCTCTGAGGAGACTATTGCCCAGGCGACGAAGATAACTCTTGATGGCCGTCACCGGAAGCATACCGGTCATGTTGCAAATAGTGAAGGTTTGAAACGGTTCTTCCGTAACCGCGAAGAACCCATCAAGTTGCAAGGTGGATTTTCTTGGGAGGAGCTCAAGCACCCATAGAATATGATCTGCTCATGATAATGAAGTACTTCACTCTCGAAGGCAGGTATAAGGTATTCTACTACTACCATTTGCCCCTCCTCAATCACTTCCATAACAATGATTTGATTTGTCTGTCGTTTTATTTACTGCACTCTATAGAGAGCTCTATTAAAGACACCATGGACCCCAAGCATGGGGATAAGCCTCCCTACCTCCTCCACCCGGGCCTCATTTATAGGTTGTATAAATTCCATGAGGCTCTCTGCCGCCCCCAGAATCTTTCGCTCTATCAGCCCCCCATGCCGACTCCCTAGCAGCTCATGGCCCTGTCTATGGCTTTCCCTAGATTCTTCCAATATCCCCATGAGGGATTTGCTACGACCACCATGTCCTTGCCTGCTTATGCCTTGGTTGTTTCCTTATCGGCGGTCTCCCCTAGTTTAACTCTACTTGCCTCTCCTATTGCTTCTCGCTCCCTATCCAAGGGCAAAGGAAAAACCCTCGCTAAATACAAACGCATTGTCTTTGATGACAATTCTTCCTCTGAGGATGCTGAAAATGACAATCCTTCCCTAGATTTCGAGGTTAAAAGGAGATCCTCTAGACTTGCTTCTAAAATCCGCAAAAAGAAGACCTCAGTGATCGAGAATCTGGACTCTGAGGAGAACCCCATTGGGGACAAGAAGGAGGAGGGCCCTAATACCACTATGGGGGCCCTTGATGGTGATGCTGTGGATGTGAATGTGATTGGGGACCCCATGGTTCCGACCACTGTTGGTGTCGTTGACATGAGTATCTCTGAAATGCAAACCCAAGACATCATTGATGTTAAGGATACAACCCCTATGAACACAGACACTGAGGGTCTTATGGGCGTGAAAATCTCTGATAGAAAAGCCTTGGAATCTGGTAATTTGGACCTGGATTTAAAAATGATCGAACATGTGATGCATTCTGTCCCTCTGATGGGTCTGGTTAATGATAGCGATAACTCCCTTACTGGTGGTGTGCCCAAAGTGACCGAAGAAACTACAGATGACATGGCTACTGAGAACCCCCAGGAGGTCCCTACTCTCCAACAAATGGAAAAGTTGAGCACGGATGTGCTAGACATCACATAGAGAATTGAAAACCTCGCCCTTGTACTTGATTTGCAGACTATCAAGGAGGATGTCAACCAACTCAAGAACAAGATGGAGGCTTAGGAAGCCCAAATGGTGGGCCTTAACAAATTCCATGTGCAGGTTTTACGTAGCTTCGTGCTCACCCTCTCTCTGCTGAGGGAACGCTATGCGGACACCGAGGAGGACAAGTAGGAGGCTAGGGACCTCTACAAGTTCCTTTCAAATGAATGGAACAGTGCTATGGATGCCACTGGGGTGCGCAAGGCACCCCTGTAGTTTGTTTTTTGTTTTCTGCTGTTGTTTCTGATTTCTTAAGACTTGGTTCCTTTTTGCTGATAGTTGTTGTTAATTGTTGTTATAGTGTTGTTTCTATGCTATGATTTTAAATAGTTTTTCTATATAAAGGGTCAGTGCCCTTGTTCTCACCGCTTTATTAATCAAAAACATGACTTATACAATTATAATAGCATATATATATATAATAATTAATTTCTATTGAAATATTTATTCGAAAATAAGATAAGGAACTTTACAAATCACAAATCACATCAATAATCAATTCTCATTTATTTTCGCTCCAATAAAAGAGAGGACGCTACTAAATGAATATAAATAATTAGATTATCCTGAGCAAATACGACAGCTAACTATACACGATAACAAGAGATCCTAAAATAATAGAGCATTACAATAATAATTTTTATATTAATATCCAAGACAAAAGAAACCCTACTATCAAAAAGGGTGAATAAATAGACATTTATATTTGCACACTAGGCAACCCTAAAATCAATCCTAGGTGTTAGCTACCTGATAGAAGGATAAAGTATTCACCGGGCGAGGGAGCAAATTATCCGTTTAGCATGGTCTGAAAAAGTATTTTCCACAAAACAAGACTGATCGGTGATAACTAAAATCATCTCATGCACAAGGTATGGCCGGAGTCCCCCCATCCCATGTAGGTGGGAAGGCTCTCCACGTTGCGTGAGAGAGAGCCCACACTACGTGGTCTCCCCACACTACGTGGTGAGCCCCTCCAGCCTGCATGGGAGAGAGCGCCCACACTAACGTGGAGCTCCCCACGCACAAAGGAAAGGCTAATGATGGGGAAAAGATACCACCCCACCCAAAACAAAACATGCAGAGACAAGGTGCCAGTCCTGCGAGGTGGCCACAATAAAGTATGCGAAGTTTTCAACCACGCAGAAGATAGATTAGGTGAGCGAGAAAAAAAACACGATTGAAGTCCTCTATACAAGATGCCATAACGTGAATCAGAAAGAAAATGAATGGATTGAAATGATAGAAATATCATTATATCAACCGAGATCAAACTTTAATTTAAATCCAAAATCATTTATAACGATTAACCACATGAGAACAATGAAACATACTGACATCTACACATCAAAGGCCGAACCAAAAATATTCACAGGCAAAAATTTATTCTGGTAATCTATATGAGCACAGAGACATAAAGATTCACGCCTATTCAGAAGACATTCACGCCTATTCAGAAGAGATTCACACCTACCTGAAACAAACGCAATACACCAGGCTTGAAGAAATGTTCTGAAAACTCTCAATCTAGCCCAGCTCTTCAGCAATCTCCTGTCTTCAATCCACCTCCATGCTATAAATCGGCCTGCAGATCACGGACCTGGGTAATCAGGTTTTCCAACGAAGGACTGCCCGCCAGTGAATAAGACCCTAAAATGTCATAGGTGGGTGACTGAACTGGAACCCAGTGCTCTGAGACAATGAAGCGCCTATCCCAGTTGACTGCATTTTGTTTTTTTTTGAGGTTTTTGTGTGGATGACGGAAGATCTAGAAGTTTTGGGAATCGAGGAATTGGGTCGGAGGATTTCTCCCATTTCTTCCCTTCTAGCTTTAGCTATTCCACCCCCTTCTTCTCCCTCGTCTCCGCCCTTTGCTAAAAACCTCAATCCCCTTTGCAACCCTTAGCATCTTCCACTCTTCATAATAGCAACAAATGAGGTTTGGAACGGATATAACTCCTGAGCGTTTATTATGCAGGTATACTCATGAGCATTTATTAGGTTGCACATAGATCACTTGCATAATAGAGATGGGAAATGCCTTAAACATTAACTTTTAATATTTTAAAATATTAATTTAATAAAACTTAATTAATCAATTACATTTAATTTTTTAGTTATTAAACCATTTATTTAATAGATTGAATTAATTGATAACGTTTGACGATTATATTGAAGTTTAATATATGCTTAAGTACTATTCGTTTTATTCATCTAATACATTTAAATCTAATTATGCAATCACAAGGGATGGATCGGGGAGGGGCATTACAAGGTTTTTAATGTATCCTCTTATGATATTTCAACTTCGCAGGGCCTTTTTTGCTTCTCAATAATAATTGGCAAATTGTCAATTTTAGTTTTAACGACATGTTTTCGACTTCGATGTTTTTAATGTATCCTCTTATGATATTTCAACTTCAAAGGGCCTACTTCGATGACATGCTACTTACTTGTTGCAGTCGACTTGAGGTAGACGCACCTTTTTTCGAGGAGTAGTTCTAACATACATCCCGTCATTCCGAAGAATCACATTGTTTCCATTAGCTAGATTGTTCTAACTTAAATGTTCTATACGTTCAGAGTTCAAATTGAAACTAAATATGTATTTCAAAGTTTGTCTTTCTTTCTGTCTTTATTTCTAGTTGATTTGAGTTAACTGATTACTATTAATTTAAATTATTTTAGTTGAAATAAAATAATTTAATTTATTTCATTTACATTTAATCTAATTTAATTATTTATTAAATTAAGTTTAATTGAGTTAAATCTAATTTATTAAATTGTTTCTTTTTAATCTGGAGCTATGAATCGGTGAGGCCACAAATAGGGGACCTCATCCCCACACTTCACTTTTTCAACTTTGCGAGCACAATGGCCCAATGAATGCAATGAACTGGTGAGACCACAAATGGGGGACCTCATCCCCACACTTCACTTGTTCAAATCTGCGAGCACAATGGCCCAGCGAAGGCACGAGGCCTTGCGAGCACAATGGCCCAACAGGGATTTGAACCTTGGTGGCCGCTTCACCAACGAAGTGTTTAAACCGTGACACTACATGTCTGAAGACTAGGTGTAGTTTAATTTAATGAAGTTTACTTTAGTTAATTTATTTCAACTTAATTAATTTAGTTTAATTGAACCAATTAAATCTAATTTTCATAAATAATTTTAATTTAATTTAATTAATTAATTTTAGTTTAATTTAATTATTTCAATTTATTTATTTTTGATCGGTAAATATTTTTACTTTATATTAATGCGAAAATTTAAATATACAAAATTGCAGTCTTCCAAAATGCATAAACGTAGTAAACATCAACCCCATTCCACCCACAGTCATATCTTATGAACTACCCAACCCTACAGCTTATGACATCCAAGAGAAAATTACCAGATCTTTTCTGGTCCTACAAACCCAAATGTTCTAGAAATAATTTAAGTTTTAGAACAATAACTAACACTTGAAAACATGTAAGAACAAATGAAAAACATTGGCCCACAGGCCACTCACTCACTATCACCTTGGCTCGCCTTCTCCCCTCCCTCCTCAGTGGTCGACGCTTTCCCCTTTTCCGCTTCACCTTTCATCCTTGGGATGCAGTCCAGACATCTGAAGTTAGGGTCACCTTCCAAACTCGCTAGTAGTTGAATGGCCTGTCCTTCTTCAAATCTGTCTCTTCGGTCCCTGCCAACTTCCATCATTTCCACCACATGCAGAGCATTTAGGACTTCATCCGCTCTGGTTAGTTTCACATAAAGCTTGATCGCTTCCCATCCCACTCGAGCATGTTCTCAGCATTGGTCTTTGATTACATCCTCCGGTCCACGAACAAAGGGTATCAACTCCTTCTGGTCATCCCCCTCCTTAATATGGATGCCAATTCGAGGTACCACCCATTCCAGGATTGAATCAAGGTATCAAAAACTCCCCATCAATCAGTTTGGTTAGTGTGAGCTTTATCTTCTCCACCTCCGGCTCAAACTCACAAGCCCATGCCAAAAGCAAGGAGTACACCTCCATTTTCATTCGATATCGATGGCAGACGTAAATCACCTCCTCAGCAAGCATGAGATGAGCCGTTGCCCTTAACTTCTCCGCTTTAAACCAAAAAAGTCCCTGCATCCTCTTCTCCGATACCTTTTCCAGAAAAGGCACCAACTTCTTGTCCGTTCGTAGAGTGAAATTAGCTTCCATAGTCACCTGTAGATTTAAAACAACAATTCCTTCAATGCAATGTCAAAAATTCTACAGAGATGCAATCAATTGTACTACAAAACAAACCCTGGCACGCAGCTCAACGGGTAATAAATTCTTCCGCTGTCATATAGGGTAGAAAATGAGTGCCAAAGATATGGCATTAATGCCATGAGATCATATGCAAGATTTACTGCCATCCTCCACCCGCTCCAATCGTGCGACCTGCCACAAATAACTACCTTCTTCAAAGAGTAGGCACCAGCTTGTCTTTTGTACTTGCCAAATTTTTCTCTCGCTTTCATATTAAAGACTGCACATTTCTAAAAGGCTACAATTAATACCATTTCCACACGCAACCATCTCCTTTCCACCACTTGGTCGCACAACTATCCAATTCGCTTCCAATGTTAGATAGCAAATCTGCCACAACATTTGCTCCTCTCCTTATATGAGAGACACGAAACTCCATAAATGTTTTGAGCTTCTCTCAGATCAAAGCCACCCATCGGTTTATTTTCCAACATGGCGTGTTGCCTTTAGCTATTGCATTAATAACTATCTAAGAATCCCCTTCTAAGTGCAGTTGTTGGACTTTCATATTTAAAGCTAGATTTGTTGCTAAAAAGGCTGCCTGGACCTTTGCTTCATTGTTAGTGCCATCCTGCAAACATTGAGCTCCTTTGAAAAGGATAAATCTATTATCATCCCTCGCCACCACCCTAGCACCCGAGGTTCACGGATTTCCTTTTGATGCACCATTGAAATTAATCTTTATCCATTGTTTACTAGGTGGTTCCCATTTAACCATCTCTAAAGAAGGAGCTGGATCAACCCCTGAAGACCCATTAACAGGTTATTATTTCAATTTATTTTAACCAAATTTAATTAAATTAATTTATTTTAATTTTATTAAGTTTAATTCAGTTTATTTTCATTCAAATTATTAAGTTTAATTTAATTTAATTTAATTTATTCAGTTTAATTTAATTAAATTATTAAATTAAACTTTATTAAATTATTGAATTAACTTAATTAATTCATTAAAATTATTAAGTTTACTTTAATCTAATTAATTAATTTTAATTGATTTAATTTTTTTTAATTAACTAAGTTTAATTTAATGAAGATTAATTAAACTCAAATAAATTTAATTCATTAAGTTTTATTCAATTACTTGTTTAATTTTATTAATTTCCTTTCATTTAATTAATTAAGTTTAATTTCAATAAATAATTTGAGTTTAATTTCAATAATTAGTTTTACTTTAATTAGTTAAGTTTAGTTTACTTTAATTAATATTTTAATTTAATTTAATTTAGTTTATTTTAATTTAATTAATTAATTTTAATTGAATTTAATTTATTTAATATTCTTTTAATAGTTTAATGTTAGAGTATTCGGGTATTTACTTGATTAATTAAACATTCTTTGTTTAATTATTTAAGTTCCCTTTATCTCTTTTACACTTAAGCTAACTTTAGGTGCATATAATTAATTGTTTTAATTAATTATTATGTGCAAACCTAGGTTTTCCCTTTTTAGGGTTTCTTGACCTATTAAAGGTTGAGTTCTTTCTTTTCATTGTAAGAATCACATTACATATTTTTGTGAATATTGAGCTCTCTCTTTTTGAGCATATTCTCTGTGTTTTGTATGTTCTTCAGATTTTGCTTCATTGCTTCTCCTTGTAACAGGTTATTCGGCTTGCAGAAGATCTTCAGGCTCCTATGGTGTTGTATTTTCTCAACTCCTATATGGTATCAGAGCTTAGATCTGCAACTACCTATTCTTATTTTGAGATTTTTGGCTTTGGAAGCAGATCTGGGGTTTCAGGAATTTTTTTGTGTACCTAGGGTTTGAGCTTTTTTTTCTAAGCACTTTGGGCCTAAATAGACCTCACCATCATGCTCAGAAGCCCCAAAAACCCCTATGGTCATATAAAATTTGACCTATTTTAGTTCCTGACCCTCTTGGAGCATTTTTTTTCTCAGATCCAGAGTGTACGGCCTTGGCACGCAGATCGAGAAATTTTTTTTCAAAAAAATAAAAAAATTTGCCTTTTTACGGCATGCAGGCCGAAATTTTCTTTTTAAAAAAAAAAAAAGGCGAAAAAAAAAAGGGGAGGTAAAAAATTTTTTTTGGCACATTTTTTGTGGGTACCGCAGGGTACCGGATTGACAGGCCTGTCAGACCTGTCAGTCCGGCCCTTGTGGCCCCCTCTGGCCGCTGCTGCTGTTTCTCCGGTCACTGCCGACCTGGTCTCTGGTCCCTACCGCCACTTCTCCGGCTACCGCTACTGTTTCTCCAGCCGTCGCCGACTCGGTCTCCGGTTCCCGCCCCCGCTTCTCCTCGCCGGCCGCTGCAGGTCCTCGACTTCCGTTTCTGCCGGTCGCTTCTCCCCACCGGCTACTGTCCGCTCCCGTCGGCCGCCGCTTCTCCCCACCGGCCGCTGCCGCTGCTCCTCTCCCTGGCCGCCGCCACTCCCTGCGCCCGCCGCCTTCCGCCGCCGCCGCCTGCGGCTCCCGCCTGCCTGCGGCCCCAACTCACCGCTCAGTTCCCGGCCACTGCTCCGGCACCCTGTTTTTTTTTCCGGTCGGCCACCGCTTCGCCACCAGGCCGCCACCGAGCCGCTGCCCAGCCACCGGAGCACCGCCCGACCGCCACCGGTGCACCACCCACTGGCCACCGGACCACCAACAAGCAACCAGAGCCCCTTTTTTGGCTTTTTCAGGGGGGGGTTTGGTTTTTTGGCCCTATCTTGGGCATACGGAGTCATTTTTTTGAAAACGAATAGGCGTCGGAAAGCTGGTTCCGAGGCCGACCTCATGTTGTTGGTAATTTTTTCCAATTTTGCTATTTGACTATTTTTTTTGCAGTCAAAGTGAGGTTTCTTTTTTGTACTCCAGGAGACGTAGAATGAGCATCCGACCTCCGTTTTTTGAAAACTTCATATTTTCGGAAAGCGTGTTCTGTGTAATTTCTAGAAATATGAGTTTTTTTTCCAGATTCTGCTCCATGCATATTTTATTCAGTTTTTTGCTTTTCAGCACTCTGGTGGATGTCGTGGTTGTTTCAAGTCCTGGGATCTCTTTTCTGAGTAGGGTGTCTCTGTTTTGATTCTCATTTCTATTTCCAGTCTTCTTATCATTGTAGCTTGTAATTATGCAAACGCACTGAGATAAAGTGCCATCATGCATTGTTTACTTAGAATCTTGCATATCTTGTGTCTCGTTGTACATGCACTGTTGATCAAGTGCCATGAGGGGGTTGATGTTTGCCTTTGTTTGCCATCTTCATTTGTCAAGTGAGTGTTCCTTCCATGACATTCGCCTCATGATGATGTGTCTCAACACCTTTGATGTTCTTGGTTCTTCATCATGCAGTTATTTTTGGCTGTCCTTTTCAATGTTCTTGTCCCTCTCCCACTTCCGCATTATGGGGAGGTTTATCCTATTGGTTCTAATGCTTCCATGGTTTGATTGATCAGCTCTTCAGGCTTTGGTTTCTCATGCCATTTGTATCTTCGATTTCAGTTGTTTTGCCTTGTTTGCCTCCTGATTCGAGTAGTGTCATTTGAGGACACTCATGCAGATTACAGTCTTCTCTACCTGGTCATGTTCTAGTTCAGTGGATGTTCTTCAGATCAATAGTTATTCTTCGACAGAGTTTGCATGTTCTTCATGCTTCAGTGGTGTTCTTCCATCTCTTTTTGGAGTAGAGTTTTGTTCCCATGTGGTTTTCTCTATTTCTCCGGTTCATAGAGATTTCATTGTATTTGGGTACCTGATCAGGCCTTGTTGCCGGGACCCATCTTTATTTCTTTCAGTAGCTGTTCTAGGTTTTAGCTTCTCCCTAAGTCTAGCTTAAGGGGGGGTGTTAGAGTATTCGGGTATTTACTTGATTAATTAAACATTCTTTGTTTAATTATATAAGTTCCCTTTATCTCTTTTACACTGAAGCTAACTTTAGGTGCATATAATTAATTGTTTTAAATTAATTATTATGTGCAAACCTAGGTTTTCCCTTTTTAGGGTTTCTTGACCTATTAAAGGTTGAGTTCTTTCTTTTCATTGTAAGAATCACATTACATATTTTTGTGAATATTGAGCTCTCTCTTTTTGAGCATATTCTATGTGTTTTGTATGTTCTTTAGATTTTGCTTCATTGCTTCTCCTTGTAACAGGTTATTCAGCTTGCAGAAGATCTTCAGGCTCCTGTGGTGTTGTATTTTCTCAACTCCTATATTTAATTTAATAAAGTATAGTTTAATTAATTAAGTTTAATTTAATTTAATTCAGTTTGATTTAATCCATTAAGTTTCATTTAATTAATTGTTTAATTTAATTAATTTATTTTCATGTAATTAATTAAGTTAAATTTAATCAATTAAGTTTAATTTAGTTAATTAAGTTTAGTTTAAATTAAATTAGTTTAATTTAATTTATTAAAATTCATTAAATAGTTTAATTTAGTAAAGTTTAGTTTAATTTAATTTAATTTAATAATTTAATATATAAATGAAATTCAATTATGTCTCATTTAATTAATTAAGTTTCGTCTAATAAATTATTTTTAATCTAATTAATTAAGTCTTATCTAATTAATTAAGTTTTATCTAAGTGACTTAATTTAAATTAATAAAATAACTTTAATATAATTAATTAAGTTTAATCTAATTAATTAAATTATTATTTTTTAATTTTTTATTTTTTGAAAAGGGGTAAAAACTTGATTAAAATCTAGAAAAGAGCATTACAAAGAAAACAAGGACATTAAGTCCTCCTCAAACAACAACCAAAGAATATTAACCAATATTATGACCATCTGCATCATCATTCAAAATTCTTTCCGAAACCTGGCTTGCATGCATAGATAAAAGCCCCCAATCTTCAACCTTCTAGCCCTCGTCATGCTCTGAGGTCCATTTGGCTAAACAATCAGCTGCCTTGTTCCACTCCCATGGGATATGAACAAAAGAAACCTACTCCATCATAGAGCTGACCTGCAATATCCGCTTAACAACTAGAGCTAACTGCCAATCCACCCCTGTAGCCTTCTGCTTAATTAATAAATTCAAAATGATCTGTGAATGTGATTCACAGATAATCCTATGCCATCCTAGAACACGAGAATGCTCAATAGCATACAAAATCGCGAAACCTTCCATAAAATTGTTAGCCTGCAACCCCATGTAAATGGAGAAGAAGAAAATAACTTTCCCCACATAATCTCTACCCACCCCTCCAATCCTTGCAAGCCCAAGATTACCCCTATCAAATCCATCTGTATTAATCTGTATCCATCTGCCAATCCTCTGAATTTTCTGTTTTGTCTTCCTATATCTTTTGACACAAGCTAAGGTTGTAGATATCCCCTGAATACCCGATCTACCAACAATCTCTACATCTTCCTTGTCTAAAGGATAGACCACCTCACTTTTACCCTCCACTATCTCCTGAATCATACCCATAATTCTCTGCCTAACTTGCTGCACCAATAACCTTTTCCTCTAAAATTACTACAGTTCCATTCCAACCATATCTACCACTAAATAAAGGTTGGCCCAATACTCCAAACAGTCTAAAGAAAAGGAGTCGAATTAGGAGGCCTACCCAAGTTATTCCAGACTCCCCACCAATAATGCCATAACTGCAAAAAGAAGGGGCAACGAAAGAACAAATGTGCAGAGTCCTCCTCGCTAGTGCCACATAAACTGCAAATAGAAGGCTCTTAGACTCCTCTCTTTCTCAAATTTTCCCAAGTCAAACATTGATTGCACACCAATATCCACATAAATCAATTACATTTAGGCCACAAGAACTTATTCCACACATACTTCTACCACTGGACCTCCACCCCATTCGACCTAAGAGTCATCAATTCTTGATAACCACTGGCCACTGAGAAGACACCCTTAGGATTTGGAGACCAAGCTAGGTTGTCCACATCCTGGAGAGAGAAGCATTTCCTACTGGCTAAAATTCTATGAAGCTTATTACATTCCTCCTCCATACCAGCAACTAGTCAATCCCCGGGTGTCTTCCTTTTTGCCACCTCTAGCTGCCCACAAGGAGCAAAATACTTGAAGTCACTAACCCTAGACCAGCCAGCCTCCATGAATCTCTGACAAAGATTCCTCAAAAAAGGATACTGAGAGACAATGAGAGGATTCCCATCCTAGGAGTCCGACTAGAAAATATCCTCGATCCCCCTCCTACAAATCCAAAACAGGTCTTCTTTGATTAGAGTAGCTCCTTTTTTGAGCGTCCACCAGATAACTGAACCATTCCCCTCCACAGGGTATCTCCAAATGTTCTCGCAAGGAACCCCTGGAAGGTACTTATGAGATAAAATCCTAGCCCAAATATGATCTTGTTCAACACACCACCTCCAATAAAGCTTAGCAGCTGGAGAAATCCTGGATAAAGGTCAAAGCTAGAAACCAAGTCCCCCAAACTACTTCGGTCTATACACCAAATTCCACTACACCAAACTCCATTTAGACGAAGACAAACAACCAGCCCATAAGAATTGTCTTTCTAAGGAATCCAATTCCTTAACAAACCCCATTGGCGCCACCTGGACCATGCTACGGTAGATGGGAACGGTCTGCACCACTGACTTGAGCAACTGAAGACGCCCAACAAAGGACAACCATCTATACGTCCACTAATTGACCCTGACCTGAAACTTGTCAATGATACCATGCCAATATTCCCTAGGAAGACTGCCTCAAGAGATAGGAATTCCTAAATACATCAATGGGAGAGACCCAATCTAAAACCTCAAGATATCCGCAATTATTTGCTGAATATTCCTCGGTGTATTGAAGAAGAAAATAGAGGATTTGTCTTCATTAATCAATTTCCCTAAGGCAACCAGATAAATATCCAAAGCCTCCCACAAATATGACACTTCCTTGATCTTAGCCATGCCCATCAAAGCAGTATTATCCACAAACTGTAAATGAGACTGAGGCAACAAAGCATGCCCCCACTACCACCCATGAATGAGACCCATCTTCACATAATTCTTCATCAATCTTCCCAGACCCTCAACAAAAGGGAGAAAGAGATAGGGAGAAAGGGGGTCTCCCTGTCTAAGACCTCTAGATACACCAAAAACCTTAGTATGTTCACCATTTATTAGCACTAAGAATGAAGTAGAACTAGCACAACTCATAACCCATTTGATCCAATCCTCATCAAACCAAAGGCAACCAACATTCTATGTAGAAAAGACCAACTCACTGTATCATAAGCTTTGGCCATATCCAACTTTATAAACATAGCCTTCTCCTTTGATATTTCCATAGAATGGATGGTCGCAGTAGCAATCACCACCCCATGAAGAATCTACCTACCCACCAAAAAACCACTCTGCTCCTCTGAAATCAACCCTTTTAGCCTTTTTTTCAATCTTTCACCTATCAACTTAGATACGATTTTATAAAGCACATTACATAGAGAAGTAGGGAGAAACTGACTTAGCCGATCAACCCCTCACACTTAGGAATAAGAGCAATAAAAGTGGAATTCATAGCACGAAGCAATTGCTTATTTCTCTGCGACTCTAGAACCACTTCCAACAAATCTAGCTTAATAATGTCCCAAATTTTTTGAAAACATTCAATCGGAAAGCCATAAGGGCTTCGGAGCTTTCCCTTCAATTCAAAAAAATAGCTTCCAATTCATTAAGAGAAATCTCACCCATAAGATTCTCATTCATTTCTTGAGAAACTAGGTTTGGGATGCAGGGCAATACTCTAACTTCTTCAACCGAGACATCTTGAGGATCCTCCCTAAAAGAAGAGGCGAAATACTGCACCACCTCTCTAGATATGTCATGCATGGAGGAGATTTGTTCACCTCTATCATTCACAAGAATATAAATCTACCTCCCATGTTGCTTGGCTTTCACCGAGTTGAAGAAAAAAGATGTGTTTTAATTGCCCTCCTGAAGCCAATCAATCCTAGCCTTTTGTTTCAAATAGGCCTCCTCACAAAGTTCACATTCCTCTAGTTTTTTCAAAGCCCAAGCCTCCTCCTATAGTAGAGAATCAGTCATTCTCTCCTCCAAATTTCTCTTGTAATGCTATCCAACTCAGTTTGGGTGACCGTTTTGGCATGGAATAAATTTCCAAAACACTGTCTATTCCATCTTTTGAGCTGGTATTTCACAAATTGCATCAATTTGGAGAAAATATACATAGCAGTAGCATAAGCAGGCTTTCCATCTTGCCACTAATCAACCACAAAGGGACGCAAGGAAGGATCTCTCAACCACATGAGTTGAAAATTGAAGGGGGGGATCGAGCCACACGAGATGAATAAATAGATAATTGAATAGGCCAGTGATCAGTGCCACACCAATCTAAAATCTCTAGACATGAAGACCACTGACCACCCACCCAAAAATAAGAGACCAAGAATCGATCTAGATGCTTTGTAATACAATTTTCCCCTATCCTCCTATTACTCTAGGTAAACAGGCCATTATTGGGTTTAACATCAACAAGGTTCAAAGCTATGATATTATCCCAAAGAAGAAGCGAAGAAGGTTCCAGCCTCGCAATACCCCCTTTCTTCTCAGATAGCTCAGAGATGGCATTAAAATCACTAGCCATGATCCAAGGAAAGATAGGGGCCAGACCACGAACAAAAATGATGTGATACCATAACAGTTGCTTACCCACAAAATCAATAGGTGCATAAATGTTAGAGAGGAGAATTGCTTCCCCTATCTCAAGACTAGAAGCAACAATGAAAATAGAAGATTTAGAAGACCACCAATAGAGAGGGCATTTTCTGAGGATTCCACAAGGAGGAAACACCTCTAGCAGACCCCTGAGCCCCAATGCATTGGCATTCTCCCCTTCCCCACAACTTAGGCATCAAATTAAACATGCTCTCAATAGATAATTTAGTTTCTTGTAAAAAAACATCTGGAGAATGATTTCTCACCAAATCCTGAACAACTTATTGTCTAGGGCCACTGTTCAAGCCCCTCGCCTTCCATGAGAGAACAATCATTTCAAAGGGCTCAAGAAGTGAGAATCCAAAGTCTTAATTGACCCTGACTCCACAAAGTTCTCCCCAATCAACTTAATCAGAGAGATTACTGAATTGATTGAGAGATAATTGGTTAGTCAGAAAAAGGTGATTGAAGGAGATTGAAGAGTTATCTGATTTGATGAATCAGTTAAGATTTCAACATTGTTGCCATTTTTGATGTTTATGTTGTGATTGTCATTGATGGACACACACTTGCATTGAGATCCCCTTTATATGTATGAGCTAGAGCTCAACCGGTATCTGTTCCAACTGGTATGTTGTATTCTAGTCTTTAGACTATTGGTGATTTTGCAGAAAGTGTTTCCCGGTCTGAAGCAGCATGTCAACCCCAAGCAGTTCGTAGATCTCAAGTGGTATGAGGGAGCAAAACGACATAACACATTCTTACCAGTCTTCATTTTTGTCAAACCGGCAACTGATATTTTGTATGAACCGGTAATACTCTATGATGAGTTACCAACCGGCATTTTGTGATGAGTTATCAATCCAACGATTGTTTGACGGTGCTGACACACTGGCGGTGCTTCTTGTGTCATGTTACTGAGTATGTCTAGATTCATTGAACCTAGGAAATTAGAATGTAATCCTATTGGACCGACATGAAATCAGACTCCTTTAAAAGGACATCATGTCTAGGGTTTTAGGTTGTTGCTGAAAGGGTTTATGTTGTGACTAGGGTTTAAGGTGGTTGATGAGTTGTTGTAAGAGCGATCTTATCTGAGAAGATCAAGTTGTAACTGAGCGAGAGACAGAGAAGACTGAAGTAATGCTGAAATGCATTAGCTGTGAGCTATACTGGACCTAACTAAGCAATCTGTGCTATCTCATAGATCACTCACTTGTTGATTACTTACATCTTTGACAAGTCTGTAGCCCTTAACCGGGTAGGCCCAAAAGCCTTTTGTAAAATCCTCTAACAAGGTGGTTCACCTTTGTGAATCTAAAATCCTCTAGCAAGGTAGTCTTTGATTAGACTTATCTCCTAACAGAGATTGATATTCCTAACAGGATCTATTCTGGTGAAGAACATTGTAAGACCTTAACCGGTATGGTTTCTATTCTGTAGATAGTGACTTGTGAGTTCCATTTAACCGTGGTTTTTCCCATTTGGGTTTCCACGTCAAATATCTTGTGTTATGACTGTATTGCTTTTGTTGGTGAACACTTTATTTGCATTTTGGTTTGCATGTGTGATAACTGGTCTATCTGTTAAACTGTTTTACTGGTTTATCTTCAGAATGTTTATGTGTTTTAGTGCTGTTTTTTTTGGCATACTAATTCACCCCCGCCCCCCCTCTTAGTATTCATCAATTGGTATCAGAGCCCACCTTTCTATAAGTTTAACCACTTGGAAAGAGATATGGGGGAATACACCTTGAGGGAACTTACTCAATGGCTCACTCAGTCTGAGCAAGCCTATGATGATCTTATGGTCAAATACAAGGCATCTCAAGCAAAAAGGAGAGAACATGCAGAAAAGCTAATGGATGTATCTAAAAATAGTTCTGTAGATGAAGCAGATATGGAAGCCATGATAGTAGAAGTAAATAAGTTGAATGATTCAAGCTCCAATCTGAGAAAGGAGTTGGAAGGACTGACTATCTGATTTAGTCAAGAGCTTGAGAACTGGAGGAAAGCTGAAGATCTGCTAAAGGACAGAGATCATGAGATCTCTAAGTTGAAACAAGAGATTAGTGCATTGACTGCTCACCTTCATGAGAGCAGAATGGAAAAAGAAGTACAAGATGAACTGAACATAGCCATCTCTGAAAATTCAAGCCTAATGGAGACAAATATTGCTATTTCCAAAGAACTCTCTGAGTCAAAGGAAATACTTGCTAAGTTCAACAAGAGCACTGTTAAGCTAGAGCAAAAGCTTGAGTCATCTAGACCAGAAAAGAATACCAATGGACTTGGTTTCTCTGGTCATGAGGAAGGAGAATTCTCAGGAACAAATGCTGAAACATCAAAGAAGAAACCAACATTCAAAGGAAAAGGTAAGCAAAAATTCAAACTTGTTTGCATTAACTGTCTTAAAGAAGGACACACTACCAATGTATGTAGGAGCAAAGCCTACAATAATTTGCCTTACTTTATTGACAATACACCTAGATCCAATAAGTTCAATGGTCATTGTTATCCATGCAACAAGTTTGGGCATAGAGCATCTGAATGCAGGTCTGTCATGAACAACACCGGAAGATATCCTTAGAGGACCCAAGGAGCTGGTCTGGAATCTTTTGTGAACCGGAACCACAACTGGTTTAATGTCTTCAATCATCAGCCAAGAAGCAATGGCTATCAACCGGCAACCGAATGGAGAGAAAACTGTTGGATTTGTCATGGTCATGGTCACAGTGCTGCTACATGCAGAAGGAAGAATGGAAACATGAACAATGGACCTTGGAGAGCACCTAGAATGATTTGCTATCATTGTAGCAAACTGGGTCATGCGACAAGATTTTGCAGAAGCAGAAAGAGTATACCTGATGATATACTAGTCACTCCGGAAGGAGAAATTGATGTTGAAACAGTTCAAGCAGACATGAACAAAACCTAGAGGAAGAAACCCACAATGTTGGAAGAGGAACCAGTTTCTGCACCTAGTGTGGAAATATCGAAATGACAAACTAAGCTTCAAAAGGCTTAGGGGGAGCAAACGGTGAAATATTTTTGAACCCCCGGTTTACACCGGTAAAAGACCTTAACTGGTATGTGATACCCGTCGCTTGGCAGAAGACCGGAAATGGTAAAAAGGCAAATTAGGGTTTACGCCCTAATAGAGGAGCATTAATGGTGGTAGGTGAGAGACATGTATAAAAGCATTTTTCAAATCATTTCTCACTATCTATTTTCGAGCGAAGAAAATTTTTTCAAAGAGAAGAGCGAAGAAAAGGCGATTTGAGTTGAGATTTCAAGAAATTGACAAATCGCGAAGGAGATTCAAATTCAAATTGCAAACGGTCAAGTGGAGAACACAAAGCGCTGATTCAGCAACTGACAGAGTATGGAGTGAAGGAGAATCAGAAATCCCTAAATTCACGTTTTAAAGATATTTCTCGAGTTCTTAAAATATTCTACAATGGCTTCCTCATCTCATACCAGTTCTAGTGCATCCATTGAGTCTGAAAGTTTCATTCAAAGAAAGTCAAAGTATAATTCCCTATCACAAGTTCTAGTTGGAGTGATAGTAGAAGAGGGAATTTCTGACTATATTGATTGCAAGATTGAAGACCTAGGGTCTCTAGCCATCCACTCCCAACTTGGTTTGTTTTGTGGAAAGGATAAGAAAATGAAACCAGAATATAGTATCTTAGAGAAGAAGAAACTCCATAATGCTGTATACTTTCTGGAAGACTTTATAGAGGATCATATTAGGATTATTCCGAGTAGGGTCCATGGTGACAAGATGTACCTAGAGAGGACGCATGATATCATGCCATAGGCAATTCATGCAGTCACTGGTTTCTGCAACACAGGGGAAGTGCTAGCCCTAAGGACAATAAGCAAAATAGAAATGTCAAGGCTCACCAGTTCAGTGAGCGATTCACGAGGCATGACAGTCAACAACATCAAGGATGATCTGGTTAAGTATGCCTGCATGGTGATAGGCTACCGAACATTCTCTGCTAGCAGAATTAACTTTGTATTTGCTACAGTGGTAAATGTCGCTTACCAGATGATTAAAGAGGATGCATCATTTGACCTATGCGGCGGTATGCAGAGGCAACTCCTGTCTAATCTGAAGTCGATCAAATAGGATAATGCATTGAGATTCAAGTTCGGACAACTATTGGTTGGGTTGTTCTTCTATTTCCAAGGCTACTTTCCTTGAGTAGGAGATGTCTAGTGGTCTCCTGACCAACCAGTAACCAAGTAGATCAAGGAAATCATTCAAGCAATCGGAACCAATTACCCTAATGTGCTAAACAAGTATTTTGATGAGTTCAGACAGAAAATGAGTCAAAGGATGAGGATCTCAGGTGACATCGTCAAGAAATTTGAAGATGACATATGTTTCACCATCCAGGTGGACAAATGCTTAATGGAGGCTATTGAGCCTAGAATGGAAGAAGTGGAGCTAATGGGCTATGAGGTGATGTACGATATGCTGGAAGGGTATGCCTCAACCCTTATTACCTCACCTCTTGATCCTAAGGCAAAGAGGACCGGAACCTATCTGGAAAGAATTGCACCGGTCGAGGAACCCTCTGTTAAGAAAGGAAAAGAACCGGCAACAAAGAAGGCAAAGGCAGTGCCTGCAGCATCGGTATCGGCTACTACTGCAACTCCAAGAGTGACCAAGCAGTCACCTGCCAAGAAGAAATCGGAAGTGGCACCGACAAAAGTCTTTGAAAGAAAAAGGAAGACTAAGTCAAATGAACCGGACTCTGAAGAGACTGAACCTGAGGAGATGCCAAAGAAGGCCAAATAGATGAAGAAGATGAAGAAGAATGAACTGATAGCGTCTGCACTAGTAAATATTGATATCTCCTCATATAAACCTTTGACACATTGTCAAAGAACAATAAAGAATATTAGGAGAAAATTACTTCATGACTTAGTAGATTATTATGATGATTTTAGTGATGAGGAGAAAGAAGAAGTACTACAGGAGATTATTATTTATTTGTGTAAGAATGACCAGTTGCCATCAGAGATTAAATATCAGACACCAGATTCCTTATATAAGGTATTAGATAATAAATGGCACATTGCCATAGAAAAAGAATAGGAGATTAGGGAGAAAGTCTTTGCACAGTACTTTTCCGACCTCTCAAACTTAGAATTATTTGATGTTTTGGACCAAAATAAAGGACTCTTCTTCACAAGGAGAAGAAGACACTGGTTATTAGAGGGAAGAGTTGATGATGTTGAAAAAGACACTCATCAATATATGGATCATGCTATCCATGCTCACAAAGCACGTATGGCCAACCTGCAAGTGAAAAAGAACCGGTTATATCCAAACCGGATGAAGTTTTTGATGAAGAAGGAAACCCGATTGAAGAACCAATCGACACTATTGATGTCGATGCCTTGGATGTAGAGGATGTCACTCAGGACATACCTTCTGAGGGAACAGGATAGGCGCAATAGGCCGAATAGGGCAGTGAGCAAGCCGAGGACAGACAGGAAGCGGCTAAGGAACAAGCAGAGAAGAAGAAGAGGGATGAAGATGAGAAAAAGCGGAAAGAGGAAGAGAAGAGAAAAGAGGAAGAGGAGAAAAGAAAAGATGAAGAGAAAAAGAAGCAAGAAGATGAGAGGAAAAAGAAAGAAGAAGAGGATAAGGAAGAAAAGAAGAAGAAGGATGAGGAAAAGAAGAAGAAGGAAGAGGAAGTCTAAAGAAAAGGAAAAGCAGAAGGAAGAGGAAAAGAAGAAGAAGGAAGAGGAAGAGAAAGAAGAGGAGAAGAGGAAGGAAGCTGAGAGGAAAAAGAAAGAAGAGGAAGACAAGGATCAAGAAAAGAAGAAGGAAGCAGAGAAAAAGAAGAAGGAAGAAGAAGACAAGGCAGTGGAGAAAAGAAAAGCAGAGAAAAAGAAAGCGGAAGAGGACAAGGCAACGGAAGCGGTGAAGAGCACACAGATGGAGACTCTGAAGGCAACCGGGAGTCAAGCCAAACCGGCTCATATCACCAGTCCTATCAATCTCCAGTCTGCAAGTGAATTAGAGCTAATATAGAGAATCAAGGTTGCTCAAGAGCGCCTTGAAATTATTCAAAGGAAAAAGGAGCAAGATATAATTCAAGCGGCTGTAGACACCCTTACCGATTTGATCCCCGGTACCAATCTTCCCAACACTGAATCATCACTAGCAAAGCTTAAGCTACTATGTACAATAGTGGATGATCAGGTGCAGGGCCTGGAAGAAGCAGCTAAGGAAAATGTCAAGAAAGAGCATCAAAAGGCTCTTAACATTGCTCTGGTGAAGAAGTTGAATGAACTCCAGTCTGAACTACTGAAAGACCAAAAGGATATAAGGGATGCTTTGGATGAGGGAAATCTTCTACTAAGCAAAATCTGTCAACCCCATCTATTCTACGATGATGTGCTAGCTCAAAAGAAAAAGCTTCAAATGGACTTACAGTCTTACTTGAGCACATTTAATCCACCTTATGATTCCTTTGCAACTTATGGGAAAACCGTTCACCGGTTTCACATCCAGTCAGCCAAAATGGAGCAAGAGATTAGCACACGGTCTAGAGATTTGCAGGAGCTACAACTGGTTTTACTTCCACATCTGCAAATTCTTCAGAAGTGTTATCTGAACCTGGATGCCTTGACAGTTACACAGGAGATGAGCACAGTTGATGCCATGGAAGAACAGGTCTCCCAAATGCAAACAGAGAAAGAAGTGGCCACCTCCCTACTTGAGTCCTAGTCTCTATCAATGAAACAATTTTTGCAGGACTATAAATCGGTTTTTGACAAGTATTATTCCTTGTTGTCATAAATTTTTATTATTTTAATATCAAATGGAAACAGGGTTGTTCAGCGGTACTTTGTCATTGTTGGCAAAGGGGGAGAAGTACTCTATCTATTTTGGAGAAGTATAAGGGAGAAGTATTTGGCTTTAAAATTTTTTTATATGCTTTGATATATGCTATATGCTCTGATATCTCAATGTTTATGCCTTGTATGCAAAATTGCTATACATTGTATTGATTAAAGGATAGTGTATATGCTTAGGGGGAGCAATTTTGTTAATGACATGTTTTTGTTGTAAAACACTTAGATGTCAAAATTTTATTTTCCTAAGTGTTGCCATCAATGCCAAAGGGGGAGATTGTTGGCAATTTCGATGTTTATGTTGTGATTGTCATTGATGGACACACACTTGCATTGAGATCCCCTTTATATGTATGAGCTAGAGCTCAACCAGTATCTGTTCCAACCAGGATGTTGTATTCTAGTCTTTAGAATATTGGTGATTTTGCAGAAAGTGTTTCCTGGTCTAAAGCGACATGTTGACCCCAAGCAGTTCGTCGATCTCAAGCGGTACAAGGGAGCAAAGCGACATAACACATTCTTACCCATCTTCATTTTTGTCAAACCGGCAACCAGTATTTTGTATGAACCGGTAATACTCTGTGATGAGTTACCAATCGGCATTTTGTGATGAGTTACCAACCGGCATTTTGTGATGAGTTACCAACTGGCATTTTGTGATGAGTTATTAATCCAACGATTGTTTGATGGTGCCGACACACTGGCAGTGCTTCTTGTGTCGTGTTACTAAGTATGTCTAGATTCAATGAACCTAGGAAATTGGAATGTAATCCTATTGGACCGACATGAAATCAGACTCCTTTAAAAGGACATCATGTCTAGGGTTTTAGGTTGTTGCTGAAAGGGTTTATGTTGTGACTAGGGTTTAAGGTGGTTGATGAGTTGTTGTAAGAGCGATCTTATCTGAGAAGATCAAGTTGTAACTGGGCGAGAGACAAAGAAGACTGAAGTAATGCTGGAATGCATTAGCTGTGAGCTATACTGGATCTAACCAAGCAATCTGTGCTATCTCATAGATCACACACTTGTTGATTACTTACATCTTTGACAAGTCTGTATCCCTTAACCGGGTAGGCCCAAAAGCCTTTTGTAAAATCCTCTAACAAGGTGGTTCACCTCTGTGAATCTAAAATCCTCTAGCAAGGTAGTCTTTAATTGGACTTATCTCCTAATAGAGATTGAGATTCCTAACAAGATCTGTTCTGGTGAAGAACATTGTAAGACCTTAACCAGTCTGACCTTAACCGGTCTGGTTTCTATTCTGCAGATAGTGACTTGTGAGTTCCATCTCACAGTGGTTTTTCCCATTTGGGCACCCACGTCAAATATCTTGTGTTATGGTTGTATTGCTTTTGTGGGTGAACGCTTTATTTGCATTTTCGTTTGCATGTGTGATAACCGGTCTATCTGTTAAACTGTTTTACCGGTTTATCTTTAGACTGTTTAAGTGTTTTAGTGCTGTGTTTTTTGGCATACTAATTCACCCCCCCTCTTAGTATTCATCACAACTTTCAACAAGGAGGAAGCACCTCCAGTAGACCCCTGAGCTCCAACGCAATGGCATTCTCCCCTTCCCCACAACTTAGGCATCAAATTAAACATGCTCTCAACAGCTAATTTAGTTTCTTGTAAAAAAACATCTAGAGAATGATTTCTCACCAAATCCTGAACAACTTATTGTCTAGGGCCACTGTTCAAGCCCCTCACCTTCCATGAGAGAACAATCATTTCAATGGGCTCAAGAAGTGAGAATCCAAAGTCTTAACTGACCCTAACTCCACCAAGTTCTCCCCAATCAACTTAATCAGAGAGATGACTGAATTGATTGAGAGATAATTGGTTAGTCAGAAAAAGGTGATTGAAGGAGATTGAAGAGTTAACTGATTTGATGAATCAGTTAAGATTTCAACATATGCTATAGGATTTTGAAATTGAATTTGATTTTTATTTTCAATTTGGATTTGAATTTGGACTTTCGAATGCTGAAATGCACATGAAATTAACTGAAATTCAGATTTGGGGAAATGTGAATTTGGAAGAAATGAAATTAATTGAAATGATATGAAATTCAAATTTGGCGAAAATGTGAAATGAAATTAATTGGAATTAGCATTTGGGGAATTGGAGGAATAATTAATTAATTTAAATAAGTTAAATGAAATTATTTAAACATTAGAAATGAGCTTACTTAAATAATAAAGATTATTTAACTAAGGAAAAAATCACAGTTAATTAAATAATTAATATTTAATTAATATTTGAGATGGGTTTGAATGATGAAATGATTAAAGAATGGAAATTGGATAATTAGTAATGTAGAATGTGATGATTTGAATTAGTAAATTAACATAATTAAATAATTAAATAATTACTTAATTAAATAGACGAATAATTAGTATGTGATCAATGAGACATTTTTAGGTGTCTACATTTGCCCCCCGTTGAGACAATATCGAAGCAACGTTGTTTCAAAAAAATGAAAAATTTCTGCCCCAATATGCCTCGATCACACTAGGGTATAATGCCCCCTCGAGAGATTGTTTGTGCATTAAAGGCATGAATGATCTCTCAAAAGAAGAAGAATGTTAAATGAGAGATGAAAGAATGGTTAACATGATGATAGGAATGAGTTTGCTTATAGAAAAGAAATGGTTGAAGTGATTTGGGGATTGATTGATTTGATAGGATTGGATTGATAAGATTGATAGGATTCATTTGATTGATCTAATAAAGATAAAGTCTGGTTAAGGAAGGGCACATCCTGTATAAGACAAAAATGATCAAAACGTCTGGTTTCAGGAAGGATACATCCTATATAAGACAAAGATAGATGATCGTGCCATGTTTTAGGAAGGTCTAATCCTGTATAAGACAAAGATAGATGATCATGTTTGGTTTTAGGAAGGTACATCCTATATAAGACAAATGATAGATCAAAATTGGCTGGAAATGAAATATTATGAAGGTGAGGAATAATTGATTGATAGATAGAAATATTGAAATGAGATGAAAAGATTGAAATTAAGTGATGAGAGAGATGTTATTAAATGAAATGAATGATTGGAAAGAATTGAAAAGGCCAATTCAAGAAGAAAAATGCTTGATGAGAGAATGATATGAAGAGACAATCAACATGATGAGATCATAAACAATTGGTATGAATAGAAATGATATGATGATGATTTGATTGATGGTGAATAATCTTCTTGTCTTTATTCACAGTGAAACACATTTTCATCATTGAGTCTTATTATGTAACAATGAAGCTTTGTACACCAGTGTATAAGGAACCAAGATGCATAGATATATTATTGCAAAGAACAAACACGTAGTAGACAAGGAGTGAACCCTCCATTCTAGGAATAGCGGCAGGGGTTGAGGTATGTGCGATAGTCACAAGCATAGATATCCTTGACTTCAATTTTGTATAGGATATTTGTCGAATGAACATACCAATCAAAGACACCCATTGGAACTATTGCCCCAGAAATTCATTGATTCACACCATAAACAACTTGAAAATAGAAAAAAATCATGCCCATCACGGCTCCTCTAGTCACTTGTGGACATCCTTGAGTAGCATAGTAACATAATCCGTCGCCAAATGATAAAAGATAAAAACTAACTAGGACAAAATCCAACAACCACACTGATATGTGTCTTCGTTTTGATTTCTTTATGTGATGGTTGATAATGCCTAGTTTTAGAAAGTTGCGGACCCCATTTAAGATTGATCTATCTAGTTTTGAGTGTACCGATTCTATATAAGACAAGATGTTGATCAAGTTGATAGTTTGATAATGATTCGATAGATTAGATAGTTGATCAGCTTGATTGCAGATGTTTTGATAAGATAGTTGTATCCTTTATTTAACTTCGTGCGAAGTGTTTGTTGGATAGCTGCTAGGATATTTGATTCTTGTGAGACATGTTATTGCAAGTTTTTTATGTTTTTCGATTTTGAGTTTGTTTTCGAAGAGCTTTTCGATGTTTAGGGTTTCTAGTATTTTCTCAATGTTTTTGTGCTTTTTTCAAGATCGCATTTGAATGTTTTTTTTTTGATTTTGATGTTTTTGATTGATATTTGGATTTTTTTTATTTTATTTTTTTAATGGCTTTTTTCAAGACATTGCGATTTTTTGGATTTTTTCAAGATTTTTTTTGATTTTTTTTATTTTTTTAGGACATTTTCTGATTTTTTAAGGAATTTTTTAGCTATGCCCCGAGTATGCAAACCTATATGACATGATGATATAGGCGATGCACATGGAGACAATAATTTTTTTATATGAGCTATGCTAATGCAAGATGTAAGATGAAGATGCAATTCTTATTCAAACAAGGATGATTGTGTGCTACATTAATTGGATTAAAGGTGCGAAACATTTTAGAGATAGGAGTTCAATCGATTCTCTGAAGACCTTAGACCATCCAACCTAACAGATTATGTAACCAAGATTTATGAATGGAAGCACGGAAAACTTCTCCATCAATTCTTGAAACTTTGATCTTCTTTTGCCCATGTGTGTGCAATTGAGTTTATTCTGACCCTTATAACCATCAAAGACCCTTAGAATCCTATGTGGCTAGCTTCATGTGTTATTCTAACTTCAAAGCAACTTGGATAGAGCCTCGCTGCCAGCAAGCTTTTAGGGGTTTGACTAGGTTATGCACTGTAATCTCTCAAATATTGCTCCATTGCCAACAGGCATCCATAGCCATGATGGAGTTACTTGCATGTTCCCATAGTCAAGCTTTTATTGCACATGATATTTTAGTTATATATCATTGCTTATTTTTCCTTGAGATGGATATTGTCATAGCATTTTTTTCTTTTGTCATTTTCTTGCCTTTACTTGTAAGTAATGAAACCTACTTGGGTATGATAATTATAAAACCATTGAATAAAATTTTGGATTTTTCACTAGCCACATGACCAACTAGGTATCTGTAATGACTTAGAGCTATTGATTAATGTTTTAGATATAACAATCGATAGATTTTGGGTAACAAGCCTTCATAGTGAAACCTCTACTCAACCATGGATAAAGCTCAATAACAAGATGATATTGAAGATGAATGACTGAAGACCTCCTAAAAACTTCATGAACAAGTATCTAGGAAAATGAGACAACCTTCACTCCTTTTAGTGCAGACAGGTGAATGACTTAGACAATCTCCTTGTTTTATTGATGCAACTATATGATATTTAGCTATTTGTTATGCAATTTTAAATGCAATCAACTATGATGCATTCTAAAATGGATATATGCAATGCAATATAGAAATATGCAAATGCAGTATTGAAAATTGAAATGAACCCAACCCTTAGATGTAATATCTTTTAAGGTGGATGTTGTTATTGGGGAAGGATGAAAGGATGGAAAATAGGTATTGGGTAATAGAAAGGATATTGGAAAATTTGTGTAAGGATAGGTGAAAATGTTTTGAAGATGAACTTTGACACCCACCTTACGAGGTGGTGAAGTAAAGGAAGACAAGTTTATTTTATATGTTGAGATTTTGAGGGTGAAGTGGATGTGGAATTCAAGACATAAGAACCCAAAATGGATGAAGGAGATGATGAGAGAATAGATTTGGAAAGTGGGAGATACGAAGACATACGATTGAGGGACGCATTTGGAATAGTAAGTCAAGATGTCAGTTTTGATTTTTCTTTGGATTGGAACATTTTTATGAGAATCCACATCGATTTTGATTTCTCTTTTATTTATGATTCTTTGGAACACATTGTTTCTATGGGTGACCTAGGAATCCACATAGTCTTGGATTTTTCTTTTCTTATAATGGGCCTTTGTAGCCTTTTGGATATTGCCTTTTTCTTTTGGATTAGATTTTTCTTTGATTTGATATGTCTTTTAGATGAGACATGTTGATCTTTGGAGGTTTGTGGATCATTGGACTTGTTTTTATGCTTGGCATCACTTTTAGAGGGAATAGGATTCATGGGTAGATAGGAATGGTATAGAGGTAGTTTTGATGAGTTGATGTGGGTTGATGGTTGGAAGGTGGTCAAAGATGTGTTCTTTTGATGGTCTCTATTGGATTGTGAGCTACGGATCATATGAATAGTAGATGTAGAGATGTAGGGTCCTAATATGGATGGAAGAGAGGAAGCATTTGATTTTGGGATAAAAAGACCCAAAATGGATTTGAAAAGTGAAGGAGGATAGTTATGCTGGGATTTAGAAGAAGGCATTCAGGATTTAGAAGAAGGTATGTAAAAAACAACAAGATCATGAAGTGGACCTGATTGAGATTCATGAACAACTGGGATAGATGCAACAAGATCTGGTGAAAGATTAGGACCATGAGAGAGATAAGAAGGAATGATGATATTTTTAGGGGGATTAGGAGGAATATGACATGGAGGTTAAGGGAATCCCTAATCTTGACTTCGAATAGGAGCATGGGAGTTTATGCTTTGCTCTTGATTTTGAATTGGACCATTAGAATTTTCACTTTGCTCTTGATTTTGAATTGGATCATTTTGATCTTGCTCAGGAGGTGGATGCTGAAGGGGACTTGGAAAGACACTTTGTTCTTGAGATAAAAGGGAATCATTATGAATGGAATAGAAGAGAATGAGAGAATCATCATAGGGTTCTTGATAGGTTGGATCTTGATAAAAAAATGGATAGGATGAAAGGGCTTATTCTTGAGCTTGATTTGTTTCTGGACTCATTTCTTTTGATTTTGGATTATCCTCTTGACACGGGGAAGGAATTTGGATATTCATGGGAGATTCTTGGAAGGTTTCAACTTTTTTTACTTGATGAGAAAGGATTTTGAATGAGACTCTCCGAGTCATGACTTGGATTAGACTGGATTTGTGCTATGGATATCCCTTGGGAGATTGTGTTAATGGACAGAGATAGTGTGGATTGCTCTTGTGTAACTTCAAGGGATGATGAAAGGATGGATAGATATGATTGATTTGGATTTTGGTTGAATGGGATTTGGTTTGGGTTCAAAGAGTTTTGGTTTTGGTTGAAAGAGTTTTCATTTGGGTTGAAAGAGGTTTGAATGTTGGGTTGATGTGATTGACATGTTTGATATGTTGGGTTGAAAGAAGGTTGACATGACTCTAATGTTGGTTGAACTGAGGTAGGAATGATTTTGTTGAAGAATGAAGGTTGGCATGTTTGAATGATCTCACAAGAAAAATAAGGTTGGCCTAATAATGATTCCCTTGTGGTTATCACTTCTCTTATCATTTTTTCTAACCATTCCCTATGGTTGTTAGGATTAGTCATGTTTCTCATTTGTTTTTGCAAAGTATTGATTTATTGAGCTAAGATCTCTATGGATGGTGATGAAATAGGAATGGAAGGGATGAATTCTTCACCTTCCCTCTGAAATGCATAACACCAATCCATGATGTTCGCTTGATTGGTTTGGACCTAAGATCCACAACATGTAAGATGTTTTTCTCCATTTTTATAATTGTTGCAAAAATTTGATTTTGATCTGATGTTTGATGTTGATGTTGAAACTTGACCTTGTTGAGGGGTTTGATCTTGTTGATATTGAAACTTGACTTTGTTGAGGGGTTTGATCTTGTTCATATTGATGTTGCAAAGACATAGTAGCAAGAAAAGAAAACAATCTAAACTAAACAAAGATAGCACTTGTTTAAAGAGCTTTTTCAAATCCTCATGAATGTTGACATCTTTTTCAAGATCCCATTTTATTTTCGATAGTATTTTGGCAATTCGATAGCACATCAAGCAGACTCTCCTAAGGTCAAAGGGTCACAAGTATTATCACAACCCAGAACTTGATACTCTGTCAGCTCAAACAACCTTGTCACACCCTAGGGTGCGCCTGTTTTTTTGCCTTTTTCTAAAAATTAGACCAAAAAAGATCGCTCCTCAATTGGCCTGTTATCCTGGGAGATATATGGTGAGTGTCTTGGGGTCAGATTCTTCCCCACCCTTGCACTGTGATAATTCGAGTGTTTGGTTACTGACTCGGTTTGGCCTCTAGATCCTGAGGTTTTTAATCAGGTTTTTGTTCGGGTGGACATAGATCTGGCGAATTTAATCATCGTTATGCCATTCCAGCACTCGTTGCATACAATTTTCATTGCAAACACATTTATATTAGAGTGGCTTATTACTTGGCTTTAGCCGTTGCCACTTTAGGTCGTTCCCTCTCACTTGGCCTTATAGGCTACTTGGGAGGCAGGCCTTCTAAGGGTTTTATCCTAATGTTGAAATTGAAAGAAAGAATAAAAGAGGTGTGTCTGATTTTTTGATCACCCAAAAGAGGGGAGAACATATACCTATCACCTCACAAACACGCAAAACAATGTTCTTTTTAACCCCAATTGCAAAATTGTCTATTCTAAATAGAAATGTTGCTCCATAAAAACGTGGTGTTAATTTTATCCTTCATAGCAACCGTGAAGCAAAAATAAGATTGTTGTGGTTTATTTTATTTGCACCAAATTGAAGTGTTTCTAAGCTACCCATGCAAGAAAATAAAAAAATGTTAGTTGATACATGGTGGGCTATCCAGCCTAATTTTTTTTTCTTTTTTATTTTACATGAGAAACTTGCTAAAAATGGAAACTGCAAAAAATAGAAACTTTTCAGAAATGGAAACCTACGAAAAATAGAAAATTTATCAGAAATGGAAACCTACCAAGAACATAAACTTTCCAAAAATGGGAACCTGCAAAAAACAAAAACTTTCCAGAAATGGAAACTTGCCAAAAATAGAAAATTTCCAAAAATGGAAACCTACCAAAAACGTAAAATTTTAGAAAAGGAAACCTGCCAAAAACAGAAACTTTCAAAAAATGGAAACTTGAAAAAACAAAAAAATTTAAGAAATGGAAACTTCCAAAAAACAAAAACTTTCCAGAAATGGAACCCTGTCGAAAACAAATTTTTTTCTCCATAAATGGGAACTTGCCAAAAACATAAACTTTCCAAAAATGGAAACCTACCAAAAATGGAAACCTGCTAAAAATGAAAAATTTCTAGAAATGGAAACCTGCAAAAAAATAGAAACTTTCAGAAATGAAAACCTGCCAAAACTAGAAAATTTCTAGAAATGGGAATCTGCTAAAAAATGGAAACTTTCCAGAAATGGAAACTTGCAGGCATACACAAAATTTCAGGATGTTGTTAATTCACGTCGGGTTCACTAATTGTTTCATGCATGAAAATCATCACAATTAATCAGATTACAAGAGCGAATCACAAACTCTAATCTAATTAAATTTAATCCCGAATAACAATAGAATAATGTAAAACCAATAGAATTGAATAAATGAATCTAATTAAGACTCCCTCAATCGATTTGACGAAGCTTCCATTGCTCTTCTCCGAATTGTGTATGAAGGTGGTTTTCAGATGTTGCACTAAAATTCCTACATAAGATAGACAATTGTTTGAAGACTGTGATTCTGATTCTGTGATTCTAGCTTGAATTGAGAAAAGAGGTTGAATTTATATATTTTCAATATAGAAGGGGTGAGGATTTGAACTCAAGTGTTGATTGATAGTCAACTAAAATTGATTGATTAGTGAACTCATCTTGATTGACTTGCTAACTGGTTTGATTGGGGAGTCAACTAAATAGATTGGCTAGTGAATTGAATAGATTAGCCAATTGATTGAGTTGATTGAGAGATAGTTGGTTAGTCAGAAAAAGGCGATTGAAGGAGATTGAAGAGTTAACTGATTAGTTAACTGATTTGATGAATCAATTAAGATTTCAACATGTGTTGTAGGATTTTGAAATTGAAATTGATTTTCATTTTCAATTTGGATTTGATTTTGGACTTTCGAACACTGAAATACAAATGAAATTAACTAAAATTCAAATTTGGGGAAATGTGAATTTGGAAGAAATGAAATTAATTGAAATGATATGAAATTTGAATTTGAGGAAAATGTGAAATGAAATTAGATGAAATTAATTGGAATTAGAATTTGGGGAATTGGAGGAATAATTAATTAATTTAAATAAGTTAAATGAAATTATTTAAACATTAGAAATGAGCTTAATTAAATAATAAAGACTATTTAACTAAGGAATAAATCACAATTAATTAAATAATCAATATTTAATTAATATTTGAGATATGTTTGAATGACGAAATGATTAAAGAATGGAAATTGGATAATTAGTAATATAGAATGTGATGATTTGAATTAGTAAATTAGCTTAATTAAATAATTAAAAAAATGTTTAATAAATAGACGAATAATTACTATGCGATCAATGAAACATTTTTAAGTGTCTACAATTTCTGATTTCTGACTTGACAGGGTTTAAAATGGTTTTGATAACTGCACTTTGAGAAACAATTAAGTGACCAAGTTTGACTCTTAATGTCTTGCAAACTAGTACAAGTCGAGCAAAAACACTTGGCGATTTGATTCTCTTGCTATTGGTGCATTCAAGGTCACTTTTAAGAAAATTTGAGACGCAAGATGAATTAAGAAAATACAAGGCCGGGTAGGTGTAAGCATGAAGAATGTTTAATATTTAAATCATTTATAGTAATTTAAATATTGGTGGTAAAGCTAGTATTTGATTCCGAAGGTCGATGAAAATCAAATTCGTTTAGGTCATTTGATTTAAATGGTTAATTATGCATGACAAGGAGACATGGATTAAAAATGAAAATTTGTTCAATCATTTTGTATAAATGATTTAAAATAATATAAAATGTCAAGAGAAATAGTAAGATGGGGCGGGGCCCACAATAGTTTTCAAAGTGAGCAAATAAAATATCTCGGCATGCCGCAGAGGATTGGGACTCAGACATGAAGAGGGGTGCAGGATAGCGGTGTTCCAAGGTGATAATGTGCACAGAGAATGGGCTTTTGAGAGGCCATCAAGGATGCATAGCAGGGGATGTGATACGAGACCAGTACATCATTCCCCCGATTGGAAGCTACAGGTATTGACAGGTGAAAAGCTGAAATTCATAATCTTTGCCAGCATACTCCCAACCCGGACCAAAATTAGAGCCATTAAACAATATATGTGTTGCATCGAAAGCACTCTGGAAACCATGTATGAAGATATTGTTGCAGAGGCAAGGTCGAGGCTAGTAATCCTTTTTTACAAGAGGAACTCATGGCATTCAAATATGAGGCAAAGAAGAACTCATGGCTCTCACAGTGTGTGATAATGGTAACTTATACACACACGGAAATATTGAAGAGGTTTCAAAGGATTTAAGCAAGACATAGAAGAAGAGGTTTTGCGCGATAACTGTTAACAAAATGGATTGAATGGTTTAGTTGCTGTGTTTAAGATTAGTTGAAATGGCTTTAGAAAATCTGAGCAAATGCAATCGGCAGGTGTAAGGCCGAATTCCCCAACCTTTACCGACGTCCTTTGTATCTGCACATGATGGGAATATCGAATGGGCATGGACAACCATTCGCTTATACCGGATATGTTATTCAATACAAGAGACCTTGAATGTATGCATGCAAAATGTGGGATCAAAGACATTGCATATTAATCATTTAACAGTCTGCTTAATTAATATTTCATCTGATGGCATGTAATGATTTCGAAATCCAGAAAATAGGCTATTGCAAATGCTTTGAAACTTTCACTTTGTTGGTGTAAAGTCGAAATACACAACCTTTGCAACGTTCTCCTTGTTGGCACGATAGTGGAATCTTAGAATAGTGTATGGGCGACCAACATACATGCGAAATGCGAGGGTGCAATCAAGGCACGCATATTATTTAAGGATATGCTTTGAATACGTGTTAATCTCATGGAATGTCGTGATTGAAGATATGCACAGAATAGATTTGATGAATGTTCAAATGCGCTGGTGTTTAAGAATGCAATATGTGGAATCATAACAATGCGCTGAACGGTTTCACAGACCGCCTCGAAAGAGAAGTATTCAAATATTTGTTGATAGACATGTATTTAAAATGTGGAAGTATGAACAAAGTATGAGAAGTGTTTGACAGAATAACCTCATAAATGAAGGATGAACATAAATGATTGTGGAACGCACACAAAATTTGAAAACCCACGTCCTCTGTGCCGAGCTAGAAACTTTAAAGCGCAATGACCCCTAGAAGACGTGAATTGAAATTGTGAAAGCACCAATGAGCTGTTTCAATTGTTTGAATGTATCAAATGCAATAGGCTAGGATAAGGCCGAGTGGATTTGCTGAAAAGTCTTTATAGATGTTAAGTAAAATGCAACCTTTTTTATCATTTCGAAAAAGGACAATATGAATGTAAAGATTATAAGTCTAATAATGTTGGCTGTGTACTTGGTGATATGGTCATTACTTTGTAACGAGTAATGAATCATAGTGCCAAAGAAGCTGAGGAAATTGTTAAACCTCTAATGATCTACGAAGATGTTGTCTTGATTTGCAATGTTCTTATTCAAAGATTTAGAAGAATGGGCTTGTGCCAAAAAGTTTTCATAATGCTTGGGAAGGTCAATGTTCCTAAATACTTTGACCCCGGAAGTCTTATGGTTGGAATAGTCATAAATGGAATACAAGTCCAAAATGCCCTTATTGACCTTGGAGCAGCTATTAATGTAATGACAAAAGATGTCATGCAACATCTAAATATTACTACTCTAAGACCTACCCCTACAGTCATGCAGCTGGCAGATAGCTCTATTGTTAGCCCTAATGGTATGGTGGAAGATCTTGTAGTCACTTTGGACTCTTGGAAATATCTAGCTGACTTTATGATTCTTTTTTCAAAGGCAATATTAGGAGGATATCCCATTATTTTGGGTAGACATTGGTTGGCTACAATAGATGCTTTTATCAATTGTAGGTTAGGAGATATGACAATTTCCGATGGCATGACAACCAAGAAGCTTGTAGTTTATCCTCCAGTAAAACTCCAGCTTGATTTGGAACAACTAGTGTGGCCTAATCTAGGAGAAGAAGTAGAAGAGGTCAATTCAGTTGCACAACTTATGATGATAGATCAGGATCCTTTCCTGTAGCTTCAAGAGGAAAATGAAATCCTCTCCAATATCCTTTAGAATCATTACGGAGAAATTGATCAGTTACATGGTTGTTCATCAAGTTTTGCATGTCCATTGTAGTCAATCCTTCCTACTTCCACTTCAAAGAACTTTCCTACTACCGCATGAGGTACAAGTACCATATCTTACTAAAGAATCTATGATTGAATTGATGAAGCAAGTAGAAGTGTGAACAAATAAGTGTTTGAATTATAATCATAAACTCACTCAAGATCATACTATGTCATTGATAAAACTACTTAAGTCTCATAAACAAGCATTTTCTTGAGATTACCATGACATCAAGGGTTTAGATCCTAAATTGTGTACACATAGAATTTATATTAGGGAGGATTGTAGACCAGTGAGACAACCACAAGGGAGAATTAACCCTGCACTAAAAGAGATAGTAAAAGGAGAACTTAAAAAATTACTAGATGGAGGATTTATATACCCAATCTCCAACAGTCAATGGGTATCCCCTTTAGTGACAGTACCTAAAAGAATGGGAAATGGAGAGTTTGTGTAGCTAATAAGGAGCTTAATGCAACCACTAAGAAGGATAATTTCCCACTCCCTTTTATTGACCAAGTGCTAGATTCTCTGGTAGACAAACAATAATTTTCATTCTTAGATGGTTTCAGTGGATACAACCAGATAAGAATTGCCCCAAAAGACCAAGAGAAAACAACCTTTACCTATCCATGGGGAACCTATGCCTATTATGTACTTCTATTTGGAATGTGTAATGCACCAGCCACTTTTCAACGAGCAACTATTAGCATATTTTTCAGATATCTCACATGATTGCATATAAATCTATATGGATGACTTTACTGCTTATGGGGGCACATATGAAGAAGCACTAAACCACTTGGACAAAGTTTTGCAGAGATGTGAGGACCATAATCTATCCATGATAGTGAGAAGTGTTTTATGATGATGTAAAGAGCAGTTGTGCTTGGTCATTTTATCTCACAAGTTGGCATCCAGGTTGACCCTGCAAAAATAGAGGTAATTCTAAATATTTCTACCCCAAGTAAACAAATGGAGGTTAGAAGTTTCTTAGGGCATACAAGATATTATAGGAGGTTTATAAATAATTTATGTACAATGGTAGGACCATTGTATGGCTTGTTAATGAAGGATGTTGATTTCCAATGGACACAACACTGTGAAAAAGTCTTCTCTAAATTAAAAACAAAATTAACCCAAGCACTTGTTCTAAAAGGACCCAATTGGACACTCCCTTTTCATATTCATACAGATGCATTAGATTATGCTATAGGTGTTGTTTTAGGACAAAAAGAAGCCAATGTGGAAACTGCTATTTATTTCATCAACAAAAATTTGCAAGGCCCTGAATTTAACTACTCTCTCACAAAAAAGGAAATGCTAGCAGTCATATATGCACTTAATAAGTTCAGACACTATATCAATGGTTATCAAATCTTTTTACATACATACCATGCAGTTATCAAATACCTTATGAACAAGCCTACAATCACAGGAAGATTAGCAAGATGGATATTGTTGATGCAAGAATTTGTTATCAGTGTCATTGATAGACCATGGAAAAAAATGGTGGTAGTTGATTTTCTATCATGGCTAACAACAACTGAACATCCACAAGTCATTGATGACTCATTTCTCGATGAGCATTTTCTATTATTGTTTATACACCTTGGTATGTTGACATAGCTAATTACTTAGTTGCTCACATGATTTCTTCTCATTTCTCTCTCATTTCTCTTTAAAAGAAAAGAAGTTGTTGGTTGAAAAGAGATTTAATTTATCATGGACAACAAGGTTCTTATTATATATTGGGCATGATCAAGTGCTAAGAAGATGTGTTCAGGAGGATGAGACATATGCCACACTACATGCATTCCATGATGAGCGTCGTGGGGGTCATTTTGTGGCCAAAAGAATAGCTATTAAGATCCTAAATATAGGATATTATTGGCCTACCCTCCATAAATATGCAACTAAATATACTAGGAAATGTGATAGATGCCAAAGAATAGGTAGATCAACCAAATCATATGAGATGCTATTATATCCCTAAGAGGTGGTCATGCCATTTGACAAATGGGGACTTGACTTTGTAGGCCCAATTGACCCTCCATCAAATGGAAAATCTTACATCCTGGTCTCTACTGACTATGTAACAAAATGGGTTGAAGTAAAGGCTATGAAACATGCAAGAGATAACAAATTTACTGAATTCCTTTATGAGGAAATCTTCACCCATTATGGAGTTCCTAGAAAAATAGTGACAGATCAAGGTGCACAATTTACCTTTTCTCTTATCACAACATTAGTCAATGAATACAATACCAAGCATAGAAAATTCACTCCTTACCATCCTTAGGTGAATGGACAAGAAGAGATTACAAACAGGGAAATTGCAACTATCCTAACTAAGACAATGACTCTACATAAGAGAGATTGGGCAGCCAGACTACGTGAAGTAGTTTGGGCATATAGATCATCTTGGAAAACAACTAAAAGATTTAATCCTTTTGAGATGTTATATGGAAAAATAGCCATAATGCCCATTGAATTTGAACATAAAACAATAAGGACAATGCTTAATCTTGGGATGGATATTTCTGCAACACAAAGAGAAAGATTACTGTAGTTAAATGCTTTGGATGAAATAATAAGATTAGCCTTGCATCAGACATAAGTACTACAAAAATAGAGAATCCAATGGCATGATAAATACATCAAGAACAAGCAGTTCCAACAAGGGGATTGAGCACTTCTTTATGATTCCCAGTATAAAGACAACATGGGAAAATTGCGAACAAGATGGTTTGGCCCATATCAAGTTCCAAAATTTTTCCCCAATGGAGCTGTGTAGCTCACAACTATTGACCCTGTACAGTTCAAATTATTATTCAATGGTCATCCCATGTGGCTTTATCATAAACCCTCTTCTAAACAGGAGTTCCTACAATAATTTGATACAACTTCAAGCTCTGACATTCCTACAGCTAAAGCTGGTAGACATAATGGTCCACCTCCAGCCTAGTCATACGATTTCATTCATAATAAACACTTCCACTTTGTGTGGAAGTACAATCTTCATCAATAAAAATGTCACCTCTTCATCTCATCGTTCTTATCTTTTGTATTCACTCCACTGCATATCACTCCACCTTTCAGTCAGTTGTGTTGGTTCACAAACCAATAGTCCCCGAGTCCTAGAGCAATTGCCACTAACTCATTAACAAACTCAGGGAAGGATTTCGCCAACTGAACAAGATTCAGTCACAAGACTAAGATCTCTTGCACTTCTGGGACTGCGAGACCAAGGCGGGTGAACCTATGCAATGTCATAACAACTAACACCTTCAAAATACTTAGGACATTGCATTGAAAGTAGATCATCACATTGAGAATGTACTAAGGGAGATGGATAAACTCTTGGTTTTGGCTTTAATGTTAGTCTATAACATCTATGCACTCATTGAGGAGGGGGGAGTTTCTACACTAATCCTACTCCTAATGCAGAAAGAAATGCAAGAAGTAAAAGAGATTTTGATTAAAGGAATGATTCTAAAAACTGAAAGCAACAACCATGACCAATGCCTTGTATGGGCAAAATAGTCTATTCTCAGTATGTAACCTTACACCTAAATAGTTTGAACTGTAGCCACATAGATCTTAGCATTAATGCATGACATTAATACCCATTATCTTGGTTCTTCTTGCAATCATGCTTAAAGATCCTATATGCCAAAAATATATTTCATCCTTCTACTCAAGCATCTTAGTCTCTTCCTTGAAGAGAAGAAAAAGTAAAACACACACCAGACTTGTTGGGACAAAGTAAGTAATCCTTGATTGTTTACTTTATAAAAGATGCTATTACATATTGGAGATGACAATAAGAAAGATCAATTTTCATAATATGTTTGTCTGTTACAACTACTCAGACCATAAAGAAACTACAAACTAAAAAAATGACACTAATTGTCAAGAAAATTTTGTACTCTACTTCATGGAAGCCCTTCTTCCAAAATAAAAATTACATTCAGAATCCTCCCACTTAGAAGAAGAGGAGAGAGATATACCCTAAAGATAAGAAAACCCTAATGAAACCCTAAAGGAATCTTAGAAAGAGACATCTCTTCAAATCTTGAGATCTGCAACTTTGAATTGGCTCCTCTTCCTGCAAAATTTGCTAAAAATTGCCATATTTGGCTCTTGCCACACCTCTGATTGAAAAAGGATCACCTTTTCTCTCTTTTCTTTCAAAACTAAAAAATGCCCCTTTAGGAAAGTCAAAAAATAACTTTATCTCTGCACCTCTCTCTTTGCACAAAAATTCCAAAAATTGCTCTGACTCAAAAAGTGCCATGTCACCCTCAGGTTCTCCATAGTGTATCAAACCTATGTGATGGCCATAGCCCAAATCCTATCACTACCTTGAAATGTCCCATCTAAACTCAGACCTAAGTGATAGCAATAGTGAATATGCTTCGTCATATACATTATCTTCAAACTTCTGAAGTTTCCTAATACCTCACATTCCAGCCTCTTTGCAGATGATCATTTTTATTCACCATTGCATTCTCAAAACCACAAAGGGGAATCCATTATCTTTAAACCTGTTCTCATGCATTTCAAATGTGCATTAATGTCAAATATTTTATTCACTCTGCTTTGGCCATTTGACATTCTCTTTGAACTCCGCAGCCTGTGTCCATGCCATGATAGATTTCATTGGTGTTTTTAGTCATTTGGATCCCCGTGTTTATCGAGCCTGAAAATTTTGGTCTGTATTTTCAAAACCCTAAGGCGTCATTTTTTGCATTCATCCTTTTCCCTAACTTTATTCCTCTATTCCCTTTGTTTTATTTTCTTTTGATCTTCCTCAAATCTTATCCTGTGGGTGGTTTGGCTAGCCTCTTGAGCACCACGGGATAAGAAAATTGCTTTCATTGTTGTGCTTATCTCGCACCTCACTTGGGCATTCGCTAGTCCTCCATAGGATAACAATCTTCCTATCACTTTATTCCCCTTCATTACCACCAACCCACATCGTCCTGCTGCATTCATGAAAACATTGTGTGGGATGGCAGAGAGGCTAAGCCTCCTGCCAAACCACAACCTTCATTCACTGCATCTCTCTCCTCGTGAGATGGCGGGCAGAGCACATGCCTCCCACCATCCCACAACCCCCTTTCATTGTCTTAATGCATACCTTGCGGGATGGAGAGGAGAGCACAAGCCTCCCGCCAACCTACAACCTCCTTTGACCACCACTCTGCCCACCTTATAGGGTAGCGGGGAGAGCTCATGCCTCTTGCTATCCTGTGACCTTCTTTTGCCACGGCTTGTGGTGCAGGAGTACCTACCCGCAAAGACATAAACTAGAACAAGATTACTTTCTATTGGCATAGAAGGAATCTAATAAGACCGTATGAGTTCTTTTTGAAATTTAATGTCCTAGGAGTGTGACAAGTTTGTCCATGTTTGGGTCAAATTGTCATGTAGGGTCTGGTAGAGCAAATTGAGTCAATGACGGTCACAATGGTCTAAATTGAGGGATCAAGTGACCAAAAGTATATTTAATTCATTTTTGATGTGTTAGAATCAACTGTAATCATTTTGGGGGACTATGATAGTCTAGAGTCTAAGTTGGTCGAATTATGCAAAAGTTGTCATATTGTCAATTTGTTGTCTTGACAATTTTGCACTTTTGTAAGTTGTGATTCTCCAACGGTCAGTTTAGTTGGAATAATAGTTGGAGGAGGTTGTGGTCATTTGGGAAACACCTTTAAAGGCCCCAAACACTGAAGAATGCACGTTGGTCGATTTGGAAAGGAATTTGAAGCATCAAGAACTGTTGGAAACTCGGAAAACCATCTAATTTCTCTTGATTGCATATTGAAGATGGATTGGTAAGAATACTCATGACATAGATCCTGGATTAGATTTTTTTATGTTTATTTGCATTCATTGTGGAGTCTTGAAGTGATCGTTGCCCCATTCTACAAGTAAATCTTTACTGGGGAACCTAAAACCCTTAAACCCCTACGGTTTGATTGCAATAATGGGTTTTGGCCTATCGATCCTTAATTGAACACTCTGTTGTTATAGGAGATGATAGGCCATTGTATCATATGTCAGTACCCAAAGCCACTAAGAGGACACAATAGTGTGAAGAGGATGGAGAACTAACCCTAGGTCTGGTATCTCTATGTGACAGATCGGTTTGATGAGTGCAGTGCATGAGAATTGAGAGGTAGATCATTGGGAAATGGTTTGAATGTGGTAGAAGAGTATTTTTGACATTTGCATAATATTTCATGGTCAGTGGTGGTTACCCATTAGGAGATCCTAACTAGTTTGTGGAAGGCGTTTTGTCAAACAGGTCTAATAGTCTTATTAGGTCTGTTAGTGTACTACCAGTTGGGATATCTGCAAGTTGATCCGGTACTGAAAACTAAGATATTGTTTAGAACTCCCAAAAGGGTATCTGAAAAAATAATTTGTTTATCTAGAACCCCAGGGCGTCAAAAGTTATCACCTGATTTCTTCAAATAGAGGCCTAATAGCAACCGGTTCAGTTTTTTAGGCAAGTGAGTCAAATTTGATGTTTCGGTGGAACTAAACCATGAAATCTTATTTCATTTGTGTTAAGGTGTTGTGAGAAAACCCCTCCAAGGATTGTTGTATTGAATTGGTCAAGTGGGCCATTCAAACCCTAAAGCCTACTAGTAGCCCACTCATGTATGCAAAGGTGTGTGTTTAATCACACAAGAACTTGAGAAGTGTTAGTTGTCTTTAAGTGGACATAGTGGAGCCTTGGGGTATTCCAAGGTGCTGTTTGGTGTCATTGAGCCATTGCTTGACTTGGTGTTGTGTAAGGATCTTTGGAATTAGAGTTTACTAGTTGAGTTTGTATGCCTTAGTGAGTGGATGGTTCAAGGTTCCCTCCTCATCATATTGGTATCAAAGCAGGATTTTGAAGATCACTTGGGTTGTGTGGTCTTAGTGTATTCTAGAGGAAGAGATTGAAGTAGGGGTTGACAGAATGCCTCCTAAGAGTATGCCACAAGATGTGGCAAAGAAGTTGATTGAAGAGTTGCTTGAGTCCAAGCTTAATGAACTGCAAAAAGACTAAGGATAAGGAAGATGAAAGTGACATTGATGAAGAATGGGATAAAGAAGATGGGGAATCCTCTAAGTGGGTAGAGGAGATACCTGCAGATCAAAGGGAATTTGTAGATGCCTTGACGTCAATCAATAGGGACACCATTGATGGGTTGCCTATATATAGTGGAAGTATGGAAGCAGAAGAGGTGATAGACTGGATTGAGACATTGACAAGTCATTTTGAGTACAATGAAATCCCTGAAGATAAGAAAGTTAAGTTGGCAAAAGCAAGGTTGAAAGGGTCTGCTCTTGCATGGTGGAACTATGTACAAGGGGAGAGAGTTAAGGAGGGAAAAGATATGATAACCTCCTGGTAAAGGATGAAGGCTAAATTCAAGGCACAATTCATGCCCATTCACTATGAAGTGCAAATGTATAGAAAAATGTAGAACCTCAAACAAAGAGACCTTGATGTGAATGCATATATGGAGGAGTTTCATTAACTCAGCCTCAGATTAAAGAGATAAGAAGAGGAGTCAAAGAAAGTGGCCAAGTACTTGAATGACCTAAGGATGAACATCCAAGATGAGATCAACATCTTGGCACCAGAGACAGTGAACAAGTGTTTTCAATTGGACCTAAGGGCAGAAGAGAAAGTAAAAAGAAGAAATGACCAAAGTAATAGAGGTAATGGAGGGAGAAGTTTCAGTGGCAGAGGAAGATTTGGAGGAAGAAGTCCTAACCAGAGGCCTAGTGGTGAGTCTAACCAAGGAGAGAAAGCTAGGGACTCAAGTAGCAAAGGAGGCTACCATGGGAGAAGACCTAATGAAAGAGGTGGGAGAAATGGATTAGTGAGAGGATCCAAGTTCTCTAGTATGAGATGCTATAACTATAATTAGATGGGGCACCAGACCTACAAGTGTCCAAAGAAGGCCTCAACTTCTCATGGTGGTGAGAGGAGAACCGGTTTGAATTAAGAAGATGCAAGGAGTGTGACATCTCCTGAAGTGAATTTGACATCAGAGATGGGAGAGAACCTGATGATCAAGAGGACATTGCTCAAGGAATTAATGAAGATCGAGCCACCCCAAAGAGATGCTTGTTCAGAGTCAACTACAAGATTCAAGGTATGGTTTGTAAAGTTGTCATAGATTTAGGGTCTATTGATAACATTGTATCTTTATAAGAGGTAAACAAGTTTAGCTTAGATAGAATACCCCATTGTTGTCCATATAGAGTCAATTGGTTGAACAAGGGGCAACACATACTCATCAATGAACACGCATGGGTATAGTTTAGTATTGGGGGGTATAAGGAAAAAAATTTGTGTGACATCCTTCCAATGGATGCTGGCCATATTTTTCTTGGCAGACCATGGCAGTTTGACAGAAAGGCTCATCATGATGGAGAAAATAATACTTACTCTTTCCAAAAGGATGGTGTGACCTTTAGGATACAATTGGTGGTAGAAGGGGATCCACAACATGTAGGATATAGTGTGATGATGGTAGGAGAAAAATAATTCCTTGATACACTAAAGGAGGAAGGTGGAGTAGGTTTTTCTTTGATTGTGAATCCCAAGGAAGAAAGAAAGAAGGGTGTGAGTGAGGTAGGACCTAAGGAGGTCAGGGAACTGCTAGAACAAAGGAGTGGCTATAGAAGATATACCTAATTCCTTGCCTTCTATCAGAGATATTATTCATCAGATTGATCTCATACCAGGAGTAGTACTTCCTAACAAGGAAGCATATAAAATGACCCCACAACAGAATAAAGAGATAGGTAGGCAAATTCAAGAGCTCCTAGATAAAGGGTTGATAGTAAAGAGAATTAGCCCATGTGCAGTGCCTACTATTTTAGCCCCAAAGAAGGATGGGAAATGAAGGATTTATACCAATTGTAGGGATATCAATAGGATAACCATCAGATATAGGTTTCCTATTCCAAGGATAGACAATGTAATGGATTATTTAGGGGGACCTAACTATTTCTCTAAAATTGATCTCAAGAGTGAGTACCATCAGATAAGGATAAGAGAGGGGTATGAATGGAAGACTGCATTTAAAACCAATGAAGGATTGTATGAGTGGCTTGTGATGCCTTTTGGTCTTTCAAATGCCCCTAGTACCTTTATGAGACTAATGACTGAAGTGTTGCAGGAGTTTATAGGGAAATTTGTGGTAGTCTACCTTGATGACATATTGGTGTTCAACAAGAGCAAGGAGGAACACTTGAAACACTTGGAGATAGTCTTGAAGCAGATGTAGGAGAAGAAGTTGATGATAAATTCAGAAAAGTGTGACTTCATGAAGCAGGAGTTGGTATACTTAGGTTTTTTCATCTCTAAGGGTGCCTCGAAGATGAATTCTTCCAAGGTAGAGGCTTTTTTGAACTGGCCTACACCTAAGATAGTAGGAGAGGTAAGAAGCTTTCCTGGTTTGGCAACATTTTATAGGAAATTCATTAGAAATTACAGTGATATTTGTGCACCTATGTTAGAAACCATCAAGGGTGGTTTTATGGTGAAGTTTGTGTGGACCAAAGAAGCAGATAATAGTTTTGAGCATTTAAAACAGAAAATTGCCAAGCACCCAGTCCTAGTATTGCCTAATTTCAGTAAGGTATTCACCATTGAATGTGATGCAAGTGGATTGGCTATAGGAGTAGTGTTGAGCCAAGAGGGGAGACTGGTGGCCTTTTTTAGTGAAAAACTAAATGAAACAAAGATGAATAATTCCTCATATGATTTAGAGTTGTATGCCATGGTACAAGCTCTAAAAAAGTGGAGGCATTACTTTCTTCCTAAGGAATTTATTGTGTATACTAACAATCATGCTCTTAGTTTTTTGAATGGACAGGAGAAACTCAATCATATACATATGAAATGGGTTGAAAGTCTTCAAGCATAGACCTTCATCATTAAGCACAAGAAAGGGGTAGCCAATAAGATTGCAGATGCTCAAGTAGGAGGGTGTTGATAGTGCAAGAAGTATAGTTGCAAAGTATGGGCATTGAAGCATTCAAAGGATTTTATGAAGAGGACCAAGATTTCAAGGAAGTATATAAGGTATGTTGTGAGTTTTCAAATGCTTTTTATGAAAAAATTTATAGGTACACCCTGCAAGATGGTCTTTTGTTCAAAGGGTGTCAGTTATGTATCCCTAGGTGTTCAATGAGGGATAATGTAGTAAAGGAGAATCATAGTGGTGGTTTAGGAGTTCACTTTGGGCTAAATAAGACTTTGGACATAGTTAGGAGATTTTACTTTTGGCCAAAAATGCAAACTGATATCAAAAGGTTTGTAGAGAGTCGTACTATGTATCAGAGAGAAAAGGGGGTCTCAACCAATACAAGACTATATCAACCTTTGCCTATACCAAATAGACCATGGGAAGTTTGAGTATGGACTTTGTGATGGGATTAAACAAGACAAAGACAGGTCATGATAGTGTATTTTTTAGGGTAGACAGGTTCAGTAAGATGGCTCACTTTATTCATTGTAAAACCACAAATGATGCTAGCTATATTGTAGGATTATTTTTCAGAGAGATTGTTAGAATTGATCAAATGCCTTTGAGTATTGTATCTTACTAGGACAACAAGTTTGTAGGGAATTTTTGGAGAACCTTGTGGAAAAGGTTGGGTACAAATTTGTCTTTTAGCTCAACCTATCACCCTCAGACTGATGGCCAAACTAAAGTTGTGAATAGGTCATTGGGAAATCTTCTTAAATATGCTTGACAAAGGATCATGGAAGTAGTCAAGATGTGGTGATACCTCAGGTAGAGTATTCCTATAATGATTCAACAAATAGAAGTACAGGTCTGAGCCCTTTTGAGATTGCGTATGGTAATTATCCAAGAGGAGTTTTTGAATTGAGAGATGTCCAAGGGTTGGAGAAAAGGAGTGGACATGCTGATGAATTTGTTGAAGCTATGAAAGAGGTGCATCAACAAGTCAGAGATACCTTACAACAAAATAGTCAAAAGGTTAAAGGAAGAGTGGATCAGAGAAGGAGAGATGTGCAATACCAAGTGGGTGACATGGTCATGGTTCATCTTAGCAAGGACAGATTTCCCAAGGCAAGCCATAGCAAGTTGATGATGAGATGGATTGGAACTTGTAAAATTTTGGATAAATATGGTCCTAATTCTTACAAAATTGAACTCCCCGATGATATTTCTATTTCACCTATATTTAATGTTTTTGATCTCACATTGTATAGGAGACCTACTACAAGAGAATGTGTAGGTGAATCTATTCATGAAAGTGAGGAGTGGATAAAACATTTACCACCTAAGGAACCACCTAAGATGGAGTGCATTTTGGATAGCAGGAAAGCCAAGAAAACAAGGCACAAGACCTATTTTGAGAACTTAGTTAAATGGAAGGGCCTTCCTGACTTAGAATCTATGTGGATGTTGGAAGAAGATACCATAAAACAGGGTGGTGATTTGTAGCAGTTGGTCTCTAAGAGGACTTGAGACAAATTTCACATGGGGAGTATGGTGCAGGAGCACCTACCTGTGAAGACATGACCTAGAACAAAATGATTTTATATTGTCCTATAAGGAATGTAATAAGACCCTATGGGTCCTTTTTTTAATTCAATGTCCTAGGAGTGTGACAAGTTTGTCCATGTTTGGGTCAAATTGTCATCTAGGGCTTGGTAGAGAAAATTGAGTCAATGAGGGTCACAATGGTCTAAATATAGGGATCAAGTGACCACAAGTCTATTTGATTCATTTTTTATGTTTTAGAATCAAATGTAATCATTTTGGGGGACTATGATAGTATAGAGTCTAAGTTGGTCAAATTATGCAAAAGCTATCATATTGTCAATTTGTTGTCTTGACAATTTTGCACTTTTTGTAAGTTGTGATTCTCCAATGGTTAGTTCGGTTTAAAAAATAGTTGGAGGAGGTTGTGGTCATTTGGGAAACACCTTTAAAGGCCCCAAACACTGAAGAATGCATGTTGGTCGATTTGGAAAGGAATTTGAAGCATCAAGAACAGTTGGAAACTTAGAAAACCATCTAATTTCTGTTGATTACATAATGAAGGTTGATTGGTAAGAATTCTCATGACATAGATCCTGAAATTAGATTGTTTTACCTTTGTTTTCATTCTATGTGGAGTCTTGAAGTGATCGCTGCCCCATTCTACAAGCAAATCTTTACTGGGGAGCCTAAAACCCTTAAACCCCCAAGGTTTGACCGCAATAATGGGTTTTGGCCTATCAATCCTTAACTGAACACTCTGCAATTATAGGAGATGATAGGAAACTCTATCATATGTCAGTACCGAATGCCATTAAGAGGACACAATAGGGTGAAGAGGATGGATAACTAACCCTAGGTCTGGTATCTCTATGTGACAGACTAGTTTGATGAGTGCAGTGCGTGAGAATTGAGAGGTAGAGCACTGGGAAAGGGTTTGAATGTGGTAGAAGATTATTTTGGAGGTTTGCATAATTTTTCATGGTCAGTGGTGGTCATCCATTAAGAGAACCTAACTAGTTTGTGGAAGGCATTCAGTCAAACAGGTCTAATAGTCTTATTAGGTTTGTTAGTGTAGTATCGGTTGGGATATCTGCAAGTTGACCTGGTACCAAAAACTGAGATATTGTTTAGAACTCCCAAAAGGGTATTTGAAAAAATAATTTGTTTGTCTAGAACCCTAGGGCATCAAAATTTATCACCCAATTCCTTCAAATGGAGGCCTAGTAGCAATCAGTTCAGTTTTGTGGGCAAGTGAGTCAAATTTGATGTTCCCATGGAACTAAACCATGAAATCCTATTTCATTTGTGTTAAGGTGTTGTGAGAACACCCCTCCAAGGATCGTTGCATTGAATTGGTCTAGTGGGCCATTCAAACCCTAAAGCCTAGTAGTAGCCCACTCATGTATGCAAAGGTGTGTGTAGTCACACAAGAACTTGAGAAGTGTTAGTTGTATTTATGTGGACATAGTGGAGCCTTGGGGTTTTCCAGGGTGTTGTTTGGTGTCATTGAGCTATTTCTTGAATTGGTGTTTTGTAAGGATATTTTGAATTAGGGATTACCGGTTGAGTTTGTATGCCTTAGTGAGTGGCTGGTTGAAGGTTCCCTCCTTCCAGTTTGTTGCCTCCTCATCAACTTTCCCTTCTTCCAGGATAGAGGGGAGAGTGCATCCCTCCTACTAGCTCACACACTCGCTTCAATTATTTTGCATGGGCCCACCGTGTAGTTTACAACAAGGGCACTAAAGAATAATATTTAAATCTTTAATTATTTTTACTGGTGCCACTCTAGTAATTTAAATTTTTCTTTTTATCCTTTCATATGGAAAATTTTTTAAGGTCAATTAAATGGCTCTCCACTTATTTAAATATAATATTATTTTATTCAAAACAGTTAAAAATAATAAATATTTAAATATTTATGCCTCCCTAGTCACATTGTATATCAGCTCTAGTCGGGCCCCAAAGTGGGCTTGGCTAAAAAAAAATTGTTTCTGAACCACTGGACCTGGGGGAATGCTTTGATTCACTGACTAGGAATGCTCGGGACACAAGAAACTAAATTCTGGATCACCAAATTTGACATTTTGCAACCTAGACATTTAACTAAATGTACCTGAGTAGCTCCAGAAATGAGCTTTGAAAAATGAGAAAAACATCATGCGGCTAAGCCACTTGGCATGTAGGCTCAAAAAATAGAAGAGAAACACAAACAACTCTCTATTTGGCTTGAAAATCACTTGGAAAATGGATATGATGCCTAAAAGAGGGCTACTCAGAAAAGTGCAAATATGTGCAAACAACAACCCTTACCTCAAGACCTCCAAAGGAGACTTCACAAACACATCATAAATGATTAGAGGAAGCTATAGATAGACACATGGAATCCTTATAAGGCATACAACAATCCCCCAAAGGGGTTTTGCATGACAATTCTCTGGCACGAAAGTATGAGCTCACCAACTGAGCTACTCAAGCTTGTTCTAAAAGGCGATTCTGAATGTAATCTACAAAATTTTGAGCCTTGGTCTTCAAAATTAGACAAAACTTTTGAAGTCCCAATAGTGGATCTATCTTAGGGATGCATGCCCCTGGTGGGCATGGCAAAAATTTAGATCTTTGGAGGAGTAGACCGAGTGCCTACTCCATTGGGAGCAAAGTCAAAAAAGATCTTCTCTGGCCCAAATTATTGTGGCTTGAGAATCAAACCACATGTGATGGCCCAAGGGCACCTGAAAAGATGAGCAAATACTTTCCTCTATCATAAACATTGTTTTCTTCAGTCTGCATTGAATCCAATTTGAAAGTTTAACTAGGATGCCACCAATCAAACATGTTGGCATCTCTTACCCAGCTACCATACTAAAAACTATCAGTGCACTTACTGTCAATACATTTCTGAAACCCATGCACTGACTAAAATTACAAATTATTGTGTGACATACATGTGTCATGCTCATCAAAAAATATGCTACCATGCTAATTATAACACACATCAAGGTGCAAACCAATATCACATCTTATGGAAATATCACCCAGCTGAAAATGAATAAACTCTTGCACAAGAATGCAGTTGGTATCATTTAAAATTATTTCATCACAAGTTTTTATGTCAAACTGAAAAAACTCAAGAGGACACTCTTGCAAACCTTGTGACTCCTTCACACACTCCTCCAATACATGATCTGGCAAAGAATCACATATTGGTTGATTTTGGGACATCAACTCATTGCTCTAGAAAAAAGGACTACTTGGAAGCACCAACATACCCATAGGTTCATATATTTCTTCATCTTCCAAGCATGATGTGGCAACGATGTCCGAATCTCATATACACTCGCAAGAGTATGGTTCCGGCTCGCTGGAAATTTCTGACTCAAAGTCAAGATCAGATCCTACATCCATGTGAAGGTTTTCCAAATAATTCTCTAGCTCATAGAAAACTCATCACCATAGGATTCAATGCATGGGGCTAAGGTCTAGCATGTACTTGATAAATTGGATTTGTCATCACTCTCATTAGACCCATCATTACCTTGATCATGGAAATCAAAATTCATCTCCCCTTCATGTGCATTATCATTTTACGTGTTGATCCATGTATTGGTAGAAGAAAAATCAGAGATGCTTGTGTGATATATGGCCTCACATAAAGTGTTATCCTTGGCATTAGAAAAACACAAGGATTTAGAACCACTTTCACTCATATGCCTCTAGCAATCAAATGACAACAAATCTGAAATTTGATCACTATTTAATAGACCATTTCTCTAATCTATATCCTCTACCTCTTCTTCTTCTTGATCCTCATTACTGTTGGTGGTATCCTTAAGCTACAACTCATGATCAACAATGCTACCATAATCAAACTATGAAAACTCAAAGGGTTGATCACAAAGTAGCACTTCATCACTATAGGAGATTGCATCTCCAACAAGCTTAAAAGACTCACAATCTTCCATATATAGAAAAATTTATATGCATTCATGTTGATCCATAGTTGAAATTTCATTCTTGTCGCTCATGCTTGCACATTGGTCTTCAATGGGATAATTGCATTCTTCATCTTGTTGTTGCCCTTAACTGCACTGAATGCTGCCATTGTGCTGCTCATTGATGTCTTCTTCTGATGGGTATCCTTCTCGAGAATAGGCACAAACAAATTCATTCCATCAATCTCAAGGCTGCACTTTTCTTCTTCTTTGATCCCTACCATGTCAACTATGCATTCTTCTCCTTTTGAGACTGAAATTTCTCGGTCACATGCATCGATGTGCATGTTTCCAACTTTAGCACACTTTCACCATTATTAAGACTAGTAGATAACAAGTATCTCATGTATTGATGTCTTATTCTATCCATGATGTCCACAGAGTCATAGGCCATCTGCATGTCAACTATTTTGAGATCTTCCAATAGTGTACTAAAACCTTCTTCAAAGGCTTGAAAATACATACTAATGCAACATAGGGTATTGGGCCTAAAACCTTCAGGGATTTGTGACAATACTCTTGCAAACTTGTGATTAAAAGCAACACTGGTCTCTTCATCTTACTTCCTAATCTGAGATAATTCTTTGACAAGATCAATAGGTTCTCTTGCAAATTCTTCCATGTATGCACCCACTAGTTCACCCCAACAAGCAAAGGATTTCTCAAGGAAACCTGAGTACCAATCGTTAGCGCTTGCATCAAGAGACCTAACAAAAAATCTCATGCACATGTCCTCTTCTCTCAACAAATGTTTCTTCATGAAACTACAAAACCTTTGGACATGTGCATTCTACTCTCATATGTTGAAACCATCAAATTTGGGCATCTAACTATAGATTTGAGTTGGCATGCTTTGGAAGTCATGCTCTACCCATGATAGGCCCAACTGATCATACAATGGATCAAGAGAATAAACAGGGGGTTCAGCTACTTGAACAACATACATGTCATGATTAGAACTCAGCTGATCTTGTGAAGACATCAACATCTCATTCAAATCTGCAATACTTTCATCAGACACTACCTCTTCCTTTTGGCTTAACGCATATGCATATACATTTAGATGCATGGCATTTGGGGATCCCCAAATCTAAAACTTATTTCTAAGCTCCTAAATCTTTCTATCCATTTGGGCCAAGGCTTCTAAAATTTTGGCTATTTTATCATGGTTATGCATAGGCATTGCATATCTACATTTACAAGAGATGCAAAAGCATAACTATAATGCAACAAATTACTACTAGGATACATATCATTATGGCATTTACCTAGGGTTCAAATCATAAATAATAGAAGAAACGCCTATAGTATGAATAAAGCCATTACATTCAACCATTATACATAAATCCTAGAGCAATGGACAAACACACTCAAGTGTAGTAGAAATTACATTTGACATATTAAGACCAACAAACAAGAACGAGAAGAAACTTGTGTACCTTTTCTCCTCCAGCTGATACAACTTAAAGTAAGGTGAACAATCATTATCATCATTCAAACATTCAAGCATTCCTTTCAAGCATTGAGAATTATCAAGTCTCATTTCAAGGCTAGGTGTTACATTCAAGTCAAATATTCAACCATTGAAGAGGAGATCTCTTGTGACATACAATTCTACATATCCTTTCAAACAACTTTATCAATATTTCAATTGCATCCTCTCTTGAATTGAATTCTATTTCAGTCATTTACTTTCATTCCTTTCAAGTACTTTTCATCATTTGGTTAATTCCAAATCCGAGGTTTGAACTTAAGGCAAACCCCCAATCCCAACAACATTTTCTTTGTTTTTTGTGTGTAGGTTGGAGGTGCGCAATTGTATTTGCAGATTTGGATTCCATTCTCAGAGGTGGAAATAACTTTTCGTTGCACAGATTTTTCGGAGGATCGTGTGCACTTTCAACATGGTCTTGACAACTTTTTCTCAAATTTGCAGGGGAGCTTCATCTCGACATTTTACTACCAATTCCAGGTGCACAACTTCATCCCGCATTCCTACCTCAAGTTATAGTCATTTATTTGTCTCTTTTATACTTAGTCTTAAATCTCATAATCCTACATTTTACATTATAAAAGAGGGGTTACTTTTACTTTCCAAATCCACTGTCAATTTACTTAGCATTCAATCTCTTCCTATTGAGATTGGATCTAGTTTATTCTCCCCCCTCTTTTAAATGTAATGTGCGTGAAAAGGTTAAGGAGAATCTTTTGTGAAACTTTCACTCCTCTTGAGGAGAGAAAAGCTTTCCTCTTGATTTCTTCATCACCCTCTTTCACCATCATTACATTTTGGTGAACCCGACATCTTACATGCTTGACATTACAAATTATTGCATGATTTTCATTTACAAGTTTAATTTTCTTGCAAATTTACAAAACTTAGTGGTTAATTCAATCAAAACCCTAGTTTTTAAAAATTGGAATTGAACTTGTGTCTTGTAAAAAATTTATATCTATTGTTTTAGATCTGAAAATTTCTTTGCTTGAAAAATTAAATTTCATCATTGTCTTGTTCAATTTGCAAATTCAAATTTACAAAATTAAGTGGTTAGTTGTCAATACTGTAATTTTCAAAAATCAACTTGAACTTATGCAAAAATTGAATTCACATTTAATTTTCAGATTTAGGATTTTTTTCAAATTTGTCTTCTTGACTAAAATTCAAATTTTCAATTTCCCTCCCTTTTTCAAAAATTTAAAATTTAGTGGTTAGGTTCTAAAACCCTAATTTTCAAAATTAATTGGATTTTGTGCAAATTTCAATCAATTTCAATTTTCTAAACATTCTACAAAGTGGCTCTATCGATTAGGTTTGACCTTTTTCAAATTTGCAATTCAATTTCTTGTTTTTTTCAAAACCCTAATAAGGTCCTATTTTCACATTCAAACCTTAATTTTGCCTATCTAAACTTCGTAGAATCAACCAATTTTTTGCGGTTAGCTTTAAAATCATCGTAACTTTCATCCCTGAAAATTTCCAAAAAAGTTGGGAGGACTGTGTGCACTTTCAACATGGTCCCTAGCTTTTTTCTCGAAATTTTGGGAGACTATTGTGACTGTATTTAATTGCTTAAATCCAAAAAATTGGTTGATTTTCTCAATTTTTCTCTCTCTAAAATAAAAAATATTTCCCAATTTCAATATCACAACTTTCAAGGAAAAATTGAAATTAAGTGGTTATTTATAATCTGCCCTAATTTTAAAAATTCAAATTCTGACAAATTTTATTTTGAAATTAAGTAGTATTCCATTGGCCCTAATTTTAAATATTAATTTCTTAAATTATTTGGAAATTTTGTCATTTCTCCTTTCAACAAAGTTCAAATTGTGTAATCATACTTTCTTTGAATTTTGCATTATTCAATTTTACAAACTTTGTTCTTAAAATTCAAAATTCAAAATCCAAATTCAAACTTTCCCTCTAGTGCATGAGTTTTACCACTATTAGTCCTACCTACACTATCCTCGTTAGACAAAGCATTATAATTAAGGCTTCCAAAGATTTAATTACTAAGTAGATGGAGCCTAATTTGGATGACTTCTTCAATGAGGATAATGCTAATTCCTCTCATCCTAAAAACATCTCTATTTATCTAAATTTTTATTCCAATGATGAAGAAGAAGCTTTGACTAGAGTATCTATTGATAAACTTTCAAATATGGATAATCAATTTGACAACTTTCAACAATGGATGTCCCAAGAATACCCTAATAGTGAAGCTCTTCTATTAATTGAAGGTCTCAAGAGCATGATTCAAAATGATAAGAATGGAATTGATATATTGTGTGGCATTGCTCAGATTGTTGATTCTATTGGCATGCCTATAAAGAGTTTGTTAGTCCCAACTGGTGCTTAGAGGGGAGGGGTGAATCAACACTATACTGGTTTTACTAGATTTAACCTTAATCAAAGTTTCTATGCCAACTTAACACTTATAAGTATAAGAAGAATTAATAAGAAACATGCACACATAAAATCAAACACACATGACTACCAAGATTTATCATGTGGAAACCCAAATGGGAGAAAACCACAGTGTGAGTAGAAACTCACAAAATGTGCACTCTTCTGGAGTACGCTCGATGAGGAGCCATCCCTATTAGGAGATTACAAAGACACTATTAGGTTCCACCCAATTAAGGGATTTTCTTTAAGGATTGTTAGAACCTTTACCCTGTTAGAGGTAGCCTTGTTAAAGGACTTAGGATCATCAATTAAGATGTCAATCGGTTAAGGGATTTTACAAAGGGACCTGTTAAAGTCCATTTGGTTAAGAGATTTTTCTATTTTAGTTATTAGAAAACAACAGAGAAAATGATCTTCTATAATAGCTACTCTTAGCTTAATCATATCCAATTGAAGCTCTTTGGTTTGACCACCGATTACACTTGATCTGCACTCTACTGGTGCTCTGCATTCTTTCTCTACTCTTCACACTATTTGAGCTCTGCACACTCTTTTCACCACTCCACTATTCACTTAGCAGTTCTGCCCTCTTCTCACCTAGTTGGATTGCCTTTGTTCAAAATTGCACTTTGCAATTTTTATGGTCAAACTTTTTAGTTTTAGCCAAAAACCTTTATACCACATTTTGCCAACATACAACTATTGTTTCCTAAATGAGTTTGATCCTAAAAATTGGTATATTTGAAATTCAAATCTTCCTGCACTTTCTCTATGCACTCTCCATAATTCTCACCAACAACTCATCCTTATCTGCCACCACAAATCATAATTTTACTAACCTCTGGGTCTTGTACTATCTTTTTAATGTGAACCAAAAAATCCACACAAATCTCGCCTTAACTGGTTGTTAACTATTGTAAACTTCACTAGTGGTTTATTTGAGGATATCTCTCCTTGGCTAGCTCACCTTTGGTCATCACATCCAACTTACCAGACACCACTCTGAGATTATCGGTGGAAAGCATTCTTCAACTTGTATCATCGGTTAATTGGTGTAACTCTTCATCTTTTGCCACCGGTCACTGATCATCAATCAGACTAATCACTTGTCTATCCAAAGTGTTTAGGTCGTGCATAAGACTACTAAAATACAATTTGAGTCACCTCTTGTGACCACATCATCATTTCACCTGCCTATTTTAAGAAACTGATCTCAACACCTATCGGGTGCTTGATTGACTATTCAACTACTCTGTATATCCTTCAACTGATTAGTTCTTCGACCAACACACTTCTTAAGTGTGTCAATAATGCATATTAGGGAAGCATCAAATCCTCCATACTGATTGTAGCCATGAGTAAACCAATGAGATTTACCACACCTCCTTTCCTATGAGTTTGGCCTTATTAACCAGTAAGTGTTTGTCATCAGTGACAATACTAACTGATGAACTGGTTGTGCCAACACCATCACTTATGCCAACAATCTCCCCCTTTGTTATTGATGATAACACTTAAAACTTCTCCTTAGCTTTGATTGATCTTGAGTAATGATTTTACTCCCCCTTTTCACACTCTCCCTTTTCACTGGCTTCCATTCATGATGAATCAATTGTGCCAACATGGTCAGTTATGCCAACAATTACTAATCTCCCCCTTTGACAATAATTCCAAAGGTGTAGTCTTAGATATACTATTTTAGATAATGCAATGACTGCTCCCCCTAATAGGAGTAGTCTATAATCATCAATCCAAATACGTAGAAATTTCAGGAAAATCATACCATATTGATGTTGTTCTGATCTTCACTCACCTTAGATTATGCAAGGGAATTACCCCTAGATTACCTCTGAGATACTCAAAAGTATCCTTTTTTAGCAGCTCGGTGGATATGTCTACAACATATTCCTTAGTTAGAACATATTCTATTCTAACTTATTTGTCCTGCACCCGTTCCCTAAGATAATGATATTTTATTGAAATATGCTTGGTTTTAGAGTGCATTATCGGGTTTTTTAATATATTGATGGTGCTTGTATTGTCACAGTGTATCACCATATGTTTTGTCACCTTTTCTTGGATACCTTCCAAGTTCTCCTTAATCCATAATGTTGGTGTAAATAATTATTCATCATGGATATTATTACACTTTACTTAAGTTTACTTAGAAAATGCATTTCATAGTAGTTTGGGTATGAGACACTTGGGTGTTTGTGCCACATTGGGATAGTGTGTGTAGGAGAATTTCCACCTTTTATGGTGTTGATCTTGCTGTTACACTCCACATTCAGTGGGTGATCCACCTCATGTGGACTATTATATTGTTTCTTCTATCTACCCACACCTATTTCCTACCTACCCTTGTTTCTTATTGAGCCACATGTCATGTTTGTGTGCTCACATATCTATATAGCCTTGACTATATAAGCAAGCTCATATTTATTGTATGTAATGATTGATGATCCAGTTGATCAGTATTTTCATCTTGATAGAATACAATTTATTCCTATCATTTATTTTGTTCTCTCTTATTTGTGCTTTCCATTGTCTCTAGATCTTGGCAAAATCTCACATGGTATCAGAGCCATTAGAGTGTCATTGGTTTGCTAATTGAGAGAAATTTGATGCTATTTGGGGCTTTCATTTTGGAATTTTCTATTGTAGGTTATTATTGAAGCTTGATGGATCAAATCTAAGGTTACCATTGGATTGAGGAGGTCCAAGAAAGTCAATTTTGTCTTTTGTTTCATCCAAATTAGACTTCGGAAGCCAAATCTAGAGGCATTTGAAGTTTAAAGCCGCGACGGAAATTTTCTAGAAATTATAATTTTGTAGACAATTTTCAAATAGCGATATCTCACTCATCCGAACTCCTTTTTTCGAGCAATTTTTTTTGTTTTGGGGTATAATTTTATGATCTATATAATGGTGTAGGATTTTTCTATTTGTCGGATATAGGTTTTTCAGAAATCGTGAAATCCTAATTTTTACAACTTTGGAGGCTTCATTTGGGGCTCATATGGACTCCTTTTCAGGTGCCATTTTTTTTGAAAGTTCATATTTTTTCATCTACTTTCATAATCCACCATTTGTTTGTAGTGATTTTAAGTAGAAATAGTACTTTCAGTATTTGGCCTTTTTTGGCATATTTGGTACTTGCATTTTGCTTAGATCTCAGTTTAGATCACTAGTAGTATTTGTTGAAGTCTCTTAGATCTCATTTTGAGAAGTTGTAAATTGAAATCAGAAGTCCACTTTGCCTTGTTTTGAAAGTGGCCCATTATATATGCACTAAGTATAAAGTGCCAAAATCACCATTTTGGGGGGTTTCTTGATTGAGTGAATTTGGGGGGGTGTATCTTGTGCTTTTGTGCTCTTGTGTTCCTTCATTTCTATTGCTATGGATTCTTCTAAGTTTCCTCTCTTCACTCCTCATAATTATGCTACTTGGAAAATTGATGCATGGAGTAAACTTATGGAAAAACGACTAACTCATTACATTGATGGAACTATTGTTGCTCCCACTGATCCTAAGGTTGATCTAGTTGGTCACTTGGATTGGCTCACTAAAAATATCATGGCAACTAGTACCTTAAGAAAGTATGTATCAAAGGATCTCATTTTTCATATTGAGAAGTGTACTCTAATCAAGGATGTTTGGCAAAAGTTTCAAGACTTGTATGGTCAAGTTGATGAGATTAGGGGATATCAGATTGATAGTGATCTCACCATGTTGGATCCCAAGAACTTTGATACTATACAAGATTATGTCACTAAGGCAAATGAGTTGAGGGCACAACTCAAAGATTGTGGCATTGATACAAAGGACACTCAATTGATATTCAACTTGATAGGCAAGCTTCCACAAGAATATGCAGCATTTGTTTCTAGTTTCCAAACCCATAGGATGAAAATGGGTTCAAGCTACACAATGCCTACATTTGATGCTTTCAATGAAATGTTGATGATGGAAAAAACTAAGTTGATAAGCATGGGCATTCTTAAGGCTTCTAAGTCTCAAGCATTAGTGGCAAATCAAGGGAACAAAGGAAATCAAGGAAAGGACAACTCAAACAAGAAGAAATGGAAATCAAAGCCTAAGGACAAAACACCATCTTCTCCACAACAAGGAGATTCATCCTCTTCCAAGAGTGATAACTCACCAAAGAGGGAGAGACCTACTTGTGCCTATTGTAAAAATTTTGGTCATGAGGAGAATTGTTGCCATTTTAAAATGATTGATGAGCTCACACATAACATTGATTTGCCTAATGTATACAAGAAGGATGATTCATCAACTTCCACTTCCTCACATTCAAAAGGAAAAGGGAAAGCATTCATGGCTTCTACAAGTTGGAAGACTCACTCTTTTTGGAAAAGAAAAGGAAAAGCTCTATGTGTTACTATCAGTCATGATTCAAAGAGATGGCTTCTAGATTTAGGGGCTTCTCATCATATGGCATCTTCACAGTCTATGTTCTCTACATTTGAGCCTTGCACCATGCCGTAGATTTTGATGGGCAATCATACATACATGGATGTGATTGGGAAAGGATCTATTGATATTGGGGACAACTCCTTCAATGATGTGTTATGTCTACCCCACTTGACAAACAATCTCCTTTCCATCTATCAAATCACACATGGCGCAATTAAGAGAGTTGTGGAGTTCACACCTGAGTCAATTTTCATTAGAGACTTGGAGACTAGAGCTATCATTGCAAATAGGGTGGTTGATCATGCATTTCAGTTATACTCCTTTTCAGATTTTGTTGATGATGATGATTTCACATTTGATGATTCTACACATGATGATCACAATTCTTGTGATGGTTCAGTTTTTGAGGAGAACTTTGGACACTTGAACATGGGGATTCTCACATGTGACCCCATTCTTGAGCCTTGTATTTCATCTCCTCATATTGATATCACATCACCTATTGCACCTGATGATGCAGATAGTGCAACAGTTTTGCCTTCATGTGATTCAGTGTAGTAGGATATTCATTGTCTTCCAGCTTCAGATTCATGGGATGATTACTTGATAGACATTGTAGGTTTGTTTGTGGAATCCTACATTGCAGATTTGGGAGACATCATTGATGACATTGATCTTCTCTTTGATGAAGGTGATCCTTCTTTGATTGTTGCGAGGGAACACTCTGACCCTCTTGCACATTCTCTACATGATCAATCTTTAGAGGTTGACATGATTGTGGATACTTATGTACATCAGTTGGAGGAGGTCTCTTTATTTTTTGAGGAGACATGTGAGTCTTTGAGACATGTTCTACATCCATCTCCACTAGAGCTTGGAGTACCTTTTTCAGTAGTGTGGCATAGTTTATCACCTTTGGAGGGGGTATCTTTTAGCATTGACATGGGGACACTTGAGCAATTTTCAGAGATTCCTTTCATCATGATTTTTTTTCATACATCTTCCCTTCATGATTGGGGAGACTTCATGGATACACCTTTGGTTTTGTTTCTTCCTAAGGGGAGGAATATTGTTTGACATTCATGGAGTAGTTTCTTCATACATCGAGCTTCTATCATTGGTTCAAAATCCACATTGAAGGGGGGCTTCCTAGCTTCTCTTCTTCTCTCATATGGGGGGGACTTTTTCCTCGTATAGGGTTTTGTCCTTCACATACTTCTATGAGAGTTCTTTGTATCTAGTTTTTCATCTCTCTTTTGGGGGAGGGTTTTTTCCCATTGGGTTTTTCTCTCTTTCCCCACTTTGTGAGAGATTTCATTGCATTGGTTTTCATGCATTTGCATTTGTACATGGGTACCTAACATAGCCTAGTAGCTGGGACCCACCTTGCATTGCTTAGTTGCATTGTAGACTTAAGTGCATTCCCCTAAGTTGCACTTAAGGGGCGGTGTTGGTGTAAATAATTATTCATCATGGATATTATTACACTTTACTTAAGTGTACTTAGGAAATGCATTTCATAGTAGTTTGGGTATGAGACACTTGGGTGTTTGTGCCACATTGGGATAGTGTGTGTAGGAGAATTTCCACCTTTTATGGTGGTGATCTTATTGTTACACTCCACATTCAGTGGGTGATCCACCTCATGTGGACTATTATATTGTTTCTCCTATTTCTTATTTCCTACCTACCCTTGTTTCTTATTGAGCCACATGTCATGTTTGTGTGCTCACATATCTATATAGCCTTGACTATATTAGCAAGCTCATATTTATTTTATGTAACGATTGATGATCTAGTTGATCAGTATTTTCATCTTGATAGAATACAGTTTATTCCTATCATTTATTTTGTTCTCTCTTATTTGTTCTTTCCATTGCCTCTAGATCTTGGCAAAATCTCACACATACTACCTATGTATAATTGACTATAGAAGACAAATACTCTGCCTCAGTTGTGGATTGAGACATGCAATTATGTTTCTTTCTTGTCCATGACACAATCCTATCTCTAAGAAAGAATGGACCTCCACTAGTGCTCTTTTGGTCATCAATGTTCCCTACCCAATCTGCATCAGTGAAAACACTTAAGTTGAAATTTCCCTTATGTGGATACTAGAGACCATACTCATCACTACCCTTAAGGTATCTGAGTATCCTCTTAACAACCACCATATAAGTCTCTTTTGGATTTGCAACAAATATAGCAACCAAGCCAACTGTGTGTGGTATATCCGATATACTATGCACTTCATACTGCAACTTACCAATCATGGATAGGTATAGTGTCTCATTAACTTCATTAGCCTCATCGTATTTGGAAAGCATGCAACCTGTAACCATCAGAGTTCCAACAAGTTTGGAATCTTCCATTCCAAAGGTCTTCAATATTTCCCTTATATATTTGGTCCAGCTGATGAATATACCATTCTTTAGCTGATAAACATGCAAACCAATGAAGAATTTTATTTCACCTATCATGGACATTTCAAATTCTTTCTTCATTTCTTCATCTCCTCCAAAGATGATGTCATCTACAAAAATCTTTGCAATCAAATTTTTTCCTTCTTGTCGAGTCTTCAAATACAAGTTGTTTTTGTCACTGGTTCTCATGAACCCTATACTTATTAGGTATGAGTGCAGCCTCTCATACCAAGCTCTTGGTGCTTGTTTTAGCCCATATAGAGCCTTTTTCATATTACATACCATATCTCTTCCATCTTCTCAAGCAAACCCTTTCGATTGCTCAATGTACACTTCTTCCTCTAGAACACCATTCAAGAATGCCGATTTGACATCCATTTGGTATGCCTTGAACTTCCTGTAGGCAGCATAAGCAAGCAATATTTTGACTCCTTCTAGTCTAGCCATTGGTGCAAAGGTCTCTTCATAGTCCAAACCTTCTTCTTCTGCACAGCCTTTGCAATATAACCTTCCTTTGTTTCTTACTACTTGACTGGTTTCATCCATTTTGTTTCTGTAGTCACATAAATCTGTCCAGTTTAATTAAATGAATATTTGCTATTTATTTAATTAAAAATCCACTAGCCATCAGTTAATTAAATTAATATTTAATTAGTTCATCTTCAAACATTCTCCTATTAATTAAATAAATTATTCAATTTATTTTAATTAATTCACTATACCAAATTCACAATCAATTAAATGAATAAAATCTATTTATTTAATTAAATCCCCCTTTTCCTCTTTTAAATAAATTAACATTTATTTAAATCATTTAAAAACCCCCCCACTTGCATTTTCCTACAAATGCAACTTGCACACATTTATTGAAATAAACTAATTTTATTTTAAATAAAAATCCTATTTTCCCTAACCCACCAAATCCAATTGTAAAATCTAATCCCCTTCTAGATTGTTCTAACCCCTTCCTAATTAGCCTAATCCATCCCCCAATTATTGTCACATTCCTAAGCAAAATGGAGTCACTTCTCAAAGACTTCAAAAGTCTTTGAAAAGCATCTAATGCTTTGCGTGTTCAAACAACTTAACCTCTAAAGTCTTCAAAGACCACTAATGGCTCTTACATGACCATTAATGGCTCTTACATAACCATTTATGGTTATTTCAAACTTGTCCCCCCAAGCATTTATTGCTTTGACCATATTTATCCCTCTTGCCTTTGCACAAGAATTTATCCATTGGATAAAAGCTTTATTTTTTGAATAAAGAGTTTATTCATTCAATTAACCTTGACCTTAACTCCCAAAGTCATGTCAAGCATTTAATGCTTATTCCCTCTCCTCTCAACCTATCTCACATTGACACTTGTCATCCTGGGATTGGGTTGAAAGCCCTCACATGGATTTGAAATCATTCAATCCTGACCCTTGTTGAGATTACTCAATCTCAACCATCCATTGCTCCATTTTTCCTATAAATAGAGCCCATTTCTTCATAATCCAGATCCTGAAAACTTGTATGCATTTAACCTATAGGCATTTTAGAGAGCATTTAGCATAGAAAACTAATATATTTGTTATTTTAGTTAAAATCAACATTTTCAATAGCATCTAGTATTTTAACTTTTCATTTTACATTTGGACCAAAACACTCAAATCTCAATCCTCCATAAGCATCCATAGTGCAAAAAGCTACTAAGAGCTACATTATTTTGGAACTTGGAGAGGAGAGGAACAAAGGAGAAGAAGCTAAGAGCATGTTAGGAGGTATTTGGAGATGCCTCATCATATTTGCTTCTTTAGTTAAATATACTTTCATGTTTTTAGTATCTCTTTTGATATGCCTGTTTAGATTAGTTTTTGATTGATTAACACTAATGGTTTCTTGTATGTGTGTTATTTATCTTAGACTAAGCTTGTCCATTTTGCAGAGCATCAGTTTCTAAACACCCATTTGGTGCCTACCACATTTTTGTTCTCCGATCTGGGCACAAGGGTCCAAGTTTCATTTTTCTCAATCTGCTCCATTTCTTCCTCCATAGCTTTGATCCAGTCTTCATATTTTAAAGCCTCCTTTGTTGTTTTGGGCTCAATTTTAGAGAGAAAACATGTACTCTCCCTTACTTTTCTTCTAGTCAATACTCCTGCATTTTTTTCACCAATAATATTGTCAACAGGATGATTGTTTCCAACATACCTCAGTTGTATCGGTTCATTTCTTGGAGCTTCTTCTACTAGTTGTGCAGGTTCTACTTCACATGTTTCCTCATTTGCAGCTACATTCGGATTCTATATAGTAGGTTTGACCGGTATAGGGTAATAAAATCCTTGATAGTCCTCTGGTTCACTCTTGTTGTCAAGTTCATTTTTCTCATAGAACTCATCTACTATGACATTTGCACTTTTCATAATCTTACTGGTCCTTTTGTTCAAACACCAGTATGCTTTACTCTTTGTAGAGTAACCTGAGAAGATTCCTTCATCACTCTTAGGATTATAATTTCTGTTGAACAATATATTTGAAATAAAAAAATCTTCCCATAGGCATTAAAACTAAAAGATTATCGACCAAAATATCATATCGAGCATCTCATTGAAAGAATGCTTTCATCGAAATAGAGCTTGACGTGTAAAGCACTACGTAAAAATGTTTTTGGCGAATATCACTTTCGATAAATGAAGGAAGCCGCTCATCGAAAAGTGAAAAGCAAAAAGCAAAAAGTGATTTCAAGGAGATACAATTGCCGAAGAAATTCATAAAGCATTCATCGAAATACAAATCTCATCGATAACATTATATCGAACAAAAATAGAGGTGTTTTACTGATAAAGAGGATATCGAAGAAAAAAGACTTTCGAAGAGCTTGCATGAACTTTCACCAAAGAACAGAACTCATCGAAATATGATTTTGATGAAACTCGCGAATGACTTATCGAAAGAAATTTCATCGAGGAAAAGATGATTTCGATGAGTCTTGAAAATGGTTTTTTGACATGGGCTATTCACCAAAAAAGTGATGTCGAGGAAATTGAGCTTTTGATGAAAGATCAAAACATTCGGCCGAAGATAAGGGTTTCATCGAAAACTTGATTTACGATCATTTCAGTCGAACAGTACTTCCCGCGAAAGAGTTAAAAGCCCAAGTTTAGAATGTCACATTTGCAATTAAGTTTAAACATTTGAATAGCCGTTATAGACACAAAGACATTAACTGTGCACAAGTTGCCCATGCAATTACAGCTGAACTGATCGAATCTTCATAAGAACCAGATTGATGCAAAGAAACTGAAAATTGTGAGGAATTTGTTGAAATTCGTGAACGACAATCAGAAGAGCTAGACATTTCTCCAAGTAAGTGTGATTTCTCGTACTTGCTGAAATTATGGAACCGTCTTCTTCTTCTAAAAAGAGTAGGAAAGGGAAAGAACTAAATCCTGAAGAGAAGCCCAAAAGACAAAAGAAGGAAGGTAGAGCTTTAACTCAGGATTTGCTAGACCAGTGCCCGACATCCAGCGTGAGGTCTAAAAAGATTAAGAGTGAAGAAGAAGGATTGGAGGATAGATTTGAACATTTGGGAGACATATGGACCGAAATCAGGGGACATGAATTGTTCCTATTTAGTTACAAAAGAAGGGATGCTCCTGAGCCCATAAGTAATCTATGCAAGAAAAACTTAGGGAAATTGGTAGACCCAAATGTGTTTGTGGATGTTGAATTAATGAAAGCTCTGGTAGATTGCTATGATCCAAGAACCAAAACCATATGCGACTACCGAGGGAATCCCTTGGTGGTGATTAACAAATAGACTATTGATATGGTATTTGATCTAGACTGGGAAGTAGAGGAGAAAATCGATATGCAGAAACTGTCGCAAGAATTCTTTAGCTTGGAAAACATCTACAGGATATGGAGATTACCTATTCACTGGCCGAAAGTGGGCGGGTCCTTTGTTCCGTTCAACAAAAATGACAAGGTGCCATTTGATGTCAACCATTTCCATCCGTATTTTAAGTATACATATTATGCTGCAGCCCAAGTATTAGGCTTAGAGGCTCATCCTCTCATGGATATTGGGGTTATGGTTCTGTGTGCTGATTTACAATCGAAAGACCCTAGGTCATTTGATTATGCCACTTATGTTGTAGATGCCCTAAATCATGGGTTGGAGAAGTTGAAAGGAGACCTTGTGAATATCCATTTTTCATTGTACTCTTTATTGATGCATATTATTCTTTATTGTGGACAAGAAATCAATTTCTGGTCAGATGATTTTTGCATCAGAGCTTATGATAAGAATGGTTTGAAGAAACCAGTTCAGTTGTGGGTTTTTGCATGGGATCAAAGATTCATGAACAACTAGTACAGGCACTTCCAGGAATATTTTGTGAAACCCCTTAGTGTGGCCTTTGGGCAACATAGAGATTATACTCTATCCCCTGAAATTAAGAGATTCCTTAGGCCAAAAGACTTCTCTCCGGAGTCTCAGATTGATCACAATTGGGGTGACTGGTATTGCCACAATAATCATACAGAAATCAGGGTATTTGGGTATGAAGGAAAGCCATACATGCTTCCAATTATAGTACCAAACAGGGTGGCTAGCCTGGAGATTGTGAGACAATTATCTACTGTCAGTGCCAAACATCTTACAGATTTCGGTAAACAGTCCATTGTTCTAGGGTTATTGGTCTTTTTTGATTTTATTGTTAAAATTTCAAAAAGCTATCATCTACTTCAAAATAAATTAGACTATTATGGCATGACTCTGGGTGAACCTAGAGAGAACTTTGATCCTGAGCGATATATAAGAGCTGCCAGGGCATCACAAAAACTAAAGGCCCGAATACATGTGGCTAAAATGCCAGATGACTTGATCAAGAACCTTGAAAGGGAGGAGGCTAGGGTTTTGAGAGAAAGGAGTGAAATGACTTGGGAAGCCTTCAAATGGAAAAGAGCAAGGGGGATGGTGGATGGAGACTTACTTGGAAACCTCCAAGATCCTCTGGAGATAGCCAAAAGGCTATTTCAACATGAAGCAGAAATTATGCATAGAGTGCCCCCACAATTCTTTCATTTTATCAACACTGAAAAGGATAGTCAACCATTGGCTCCCATGTCACCAAAATCAACTGCTAGTAGTATCCCTGCTGACTCTCCTAGAGAAGATTATCCTCCTGGTTTTGAAGCAGAGGTGAATGTGGACACTGGTGAATTTAACATTAGAGATGTAGTCGATATAAGGATGATAGAGCATGAGGATTTCATTGCTGATGACGGATTCACCTCTTTGAAGGAATTCGTTTCATTCTTGTATCAGTATAAAGGGGCACATGTGAAACGAAGCATGGCTGGAAGACCAAAAGAAGAAAAAATGAAAAGACTACAGGATGAAATAGATACCCTCATGAAAGATATGACCCCTGAGAAAGGGAGGAGAATATTAAAAGAGGCTGGTGTTATCATCTTTTCTAGTTGGGACATAAATTCAGCACTTCTGTTTGATGGATTCTTGAAGAAGAAAGAATTGAATCAACAAGTGTTGCCTCAAGAAATAGATAAATTGTTCCTAGGCTCTAGGTATGATCCTGACAAAAAGGCTCTCCTAAAATGGGCATTATATCGAAAGGGAAAAAGGCCAATTATTGTGGATATTGAAGAAACCTTTGGACACCTCATGATTCATCAGGTTGGAAAGATTGACCCTAGGGTCACTGCTAAATTGAACTTGGATGTTGCCAGATTAAATTTGGACCAGACAGAGTTTTTGGTCAGGGAAAACATCACCTATAAGGGGTTGTATGAAAAATCTAGAGAGGAGAATCAAAAGTTACAAGAAAAAATATTGCAACTTGAGACAGGGACTCCCTTAAATGAATATACCTCATATCCCACGGGACATAGCTTGGATGATGCTCTGTATTGAAAGTATCAAGTAGATAAGGCTACCAAACAGGCAAATAGTATCCAGCAAAAGATGGATAAAATGGTTAATGATATCATCGGACACCGATTCAACACCATGCTCACACATGTTGAACAATATTGGAAGGTGTACACTGGAACTATAAAGGCATTAAGAGAGCATGAAAGATTAAAAGCACGATTGCATGAAGTAATAAACAGTGTTGATACGATGACGCCAGAGGAGAAGGCTGAAGGGACTGCGTACATGGAAATTCATGTTAAACTCGAAGATACTCTAAAAGGAGATCTTAAGGAATTGGATGATGGGAGACATATTGGAATGCCCTCGGTTTATAAAGAAGGAGAAGTAATATCTCTGGAAGATTTGCGGGATGAACTTGTCAGCGTCAAGGATTGGGCTCTATCAAAAATGGATCGAAGCAAAGACATGGCCCCTACCGTCAACCAGATGATATTCGAATACCTTTCACAAGGAGAAGAATTGAAGAAATAGAGTGTTAAAATCAAAACTTTCAAAGATGATGATTATATTCATCATTTAGAAATTCTTAATCTCTTTTTGCTTAAGTTTGTTAGGAATATTCAAACTAACAATTAGTATTTTGAAAAGACATGTCTTTTCGTGAATAACTTTTGCTCTCATATATATATTAGAATGGTTTTTGTAATATAAAAAAAAACAAGAGATACGGAGGAACAAGATAGCAATGTATGACAGCCTGTAAGTTTTATGTTATACAAACTTTGATGGAATACATGCTATGATCAGTTGTTTTTCTTTGTGTATGTGTTGTGGATTATTTCACTTTGTTTTGACAATCACTTGTGATATTATCTAAAAGAGATAAGGTTATTCATATTCTTGAAATCAAATTTATGCTTTATGTTATAAGGTTGAAATAAAAGTTCTGCTTGCGAATTATAATTGTTCTTCGCAGTGCTTACTTGATTGGTCCCTTAAAGGTAGGGTTAAATTCATTCAAGCAACTTATGATATAAGCATTCAATTGATCTTAAAAGAAATAATAACTAACAGGTCAATAAAGGGGTGGGTTAAAAAAACTGTCTCACAAGTTCGCACAGTAAGTCCTAAAGAAAGTATAATGACTCTGTAGCCCAAACAACAAAGAAGGCACTGGTTATTCACATATTACACTTATCACCATATTCATCACATGTTATTTTAAAGCAACAGGAGTAATAAAGTAGGGAACATAAATCGAATAGCTTCTACAACAACAATCTTGAACTCATCTGCTATATCTCCATCCTGGGAACTTATGCCATTCTGAGATAGGAGGAAATTAGATCATGACACTTAATCTGCTATAAAAGGCACTGGTCATTAAAAATAACCGGTGAATAGGTATACTTGCCTAGGTCCTGCAGAGCTTGAAGTGAGAGAGTTAACATCTAAACAGGTTTGCTCTATAAGTTGGCCAAGTCAATTGGAGGGTTTGATCATAGGAGTTGGCTTTTCCTTAGAACCTATCCAATCTGTTGATTTGAGACCCAATAGATTGGCGACTCTACTGGGGAAGAATTATTAAGACTCTGCTATGGGAGAAAACTCAAAAGCAAAAAAAAATTTCCTCTTAAGAAGAGAGGTGGCGACTCAAAGATAAAAAAAGGGAGGAATATCTATGCACGGAACGAGATTGGTCATGAAAGGACAATCTTTATCCTAGTTAGATTTCTCTCAACGAAAGAACAAAAACAAAGAACCCATGAATGAATTCATTAGAGAAAGGTACAATCAATATAAACATGAAAGCAACCAACATTCACCCTTCAGAGAACAGGATAAAGCAACTAATTCAAGCCCAGTAAATGAGGATTTGGTTGTAGCATATAAAGCTCAGAAGGGGCGATATCAAATTCCCCCTAGTTTCAAAAATTATGAAGCACGATCCAGACAAAACACACCGCCTTCATCGGGATCAGGTATGGCAGATCCTGCAGATAGATTTACAGATTTAACTAGACAAATGATGGAGGCAGCTGCTAAAATGAGAGATTCAGGAAGGACTCAGGAATGTTTGGAACTATGTGCTAAATTAGGCATAAATGGTTGTGAGGATGATTTTAATAAAGATGTAAACAACTACAAGAAAAAATGTGCTCAGGGAGTGGGTAAAACAAAGAGTAATAATTTTAAGGCTTATGAGAACCCCTTGTTTGGTAACAAAAGGGATGATCATGTGCAATCAAGTGCATCACCAGTCCAGCCAAAGTCACATAAAAACTTTGCCGCTCATAACCAATTTCCGCCTCCAGGTCAATTTTATAGCCAACATCCACCCCCTAATAAATTTCAATATCAACACCAAAACCAATTCACTTTTCCTTATCAGAATCAAATGCCCTTATATGGTAACATGAACCAAAACTTTGGGAATCCTCATGGGGGGTATGGACTAATAAATATGGAACAAATGAGGCAGTTTGATTTTTTAGGAATGATGGTATACCCATACCCTATCCCAAATGAAATCAGGACTGCAATACCAAGATTCACTGGAAGTAATGCAATTTCAGGTGAAGCTCATTGTAAAGCCATTGATGCAGTAATTGAGGATTTTGGTTTACCACATGAATATGTTAAGATCAGGTTGTTTATGCAGTCATTAATAGAAGATGCAAGAGATTGGTTTAGGACGTTGCCTGACGCATCCATTAGAAATCTTGCAGAATTCAAAGACTTGTTCCTTGAGCAGTATGGAGACCATAACAACCCTGAATTTGCTTTGCATGAGATCATTAGCATAAAAAAGGAGCAAAATGAATCAGTGATAGATTTTAACAAAAGATTTAACAGGGTTCTAAACAAAATCCCCAATAGGATGAAACCAGTACCTGAGGTAAGCATTCTATATTACATCAATGCTTATGATAGTAAAACAAACTATGAGCTGAGAACCAAAAATCCTAGAGACCTCCGGGATGTTATGAAAGATGCCATTGTTATAGAAAATAACAGGAAGGCTGCTGGTAAAGTGGGAAAAAGAGAGGATGCAAGGTTGTACAATCCTAAAGCACCCAAGGTTAATAAAGATGAAGATAAGCTTGACAAAGTTTTAAATGCCCTAAAAGATTTATCTGTAAGGGTAAACAAAATAGAGAAACAACAATATTACCGTCCTGAGAGGCCCAGATTGCATGACATGCCCTACAACACTACCTGGAAAGATGGAAAACCAGTAGACAGGAATCACAGGGATAACCAGCAAATTCCAGATCCACTAAGAAGAACAGTAAACTATACTCAAGATGATGACATGTGGTGTTATGCTTGCAATATGCCACATGTTCCCTCTCTGTGTGCTGTAGCAAAAGGATTGTAGGAGGAAGAGAATGGTTATGAAGAACATATGGGTGACCCAGTTGTTAACATGATATCCTTTGCACAAGAAGGAAGATCAGGTTCCATGAACATTGATCAATTCTCTATGTTACCTGTAACCACCAGCAAAAATGAAAGTGTTAAGCTCAGAGCCCCTACTGAAGAAGAAAAAAGAAAAATTACAGCTTATGCCATTGCAGAAGCAAAAAGGACTTATGATTTAAGGAATAGAATGGTGAATCCGGAGCAAGGTAAACCTACTAGTCTTTTTATGAAGGAAACTGATGAGACACTCAAGCAAATTAAAAAAGAAACTAAGATTAAGGAAGTTGTGCCAAAGAATAATAAAAGGGGTCTTGATGTTCAAAAGGAAGAAATAGCAAAATTTCCTTCAACACAACACTCTACTTCATTTGATATTTCAACTGCATTAACACAATTAAAAGTTTCTGTTCCATTGATGGAAATAATGAGGTTTCCTAAGTACAGAGAAAAAACTCAGGAGATGATTTCAGGTATCCAAGAAGAAAAGGTAAATGAACAGAGACAAGAGGTTCCAATAGGTGACAGTAGTGAACAAATGGCCCCAGTTATATATTTAGGGTCCACTATAACCAAAAACCCAACGCAGGTAGACCCATTTTATCTCACTTTGGTGATAAACAATAAGAAAATAAAGAATTGTATGATCAATTTAGGAGCAGCTATAAATGTCATGCCTGTTGGGGTAATGAAAGAACTTGGATTAGATGTTGATACTACCTTTGGGAAATGCTATGCCATGGACAATAGGTTAGTCCTAGTGGTTGGTGTCATGAAGGATGTAGAGTTCAAGTTAGCAGCCTGTCCAGAAGCATCGTATAAAATAGATATTATAGTGGTAGATGTTCCTCCAAACTATGGAATGTTGCTATCTAGACAGTGGTCAAATATGATTGGTGGATATGTGCAGCTGGATTTATCATATGCTACGATTCCAATCAATGGACAGGAGGTAAAAATTGATAGAGAACCCCAGTCCACATATATCATAGAAGACATGGAAGAAGCAGTAAACCAAATATGCTTTTTGCAAACTGATATGGACAATTTCCAAGTGCAACTGACAAAACCTAAATTTAAAGAGTGGATCCCCATTGAATCATGTCTAACTGAAAGGGATGATCAAGTATGGAAAATGTTCTTTGATGGGTCTTGTAGTAAGGAAGGAAGTGGGGCTGGAATCCTATTTATTTCACCCGTAGGGGAAACTTACAAATATTCTTTCAAGTTGTTATTTGAGTGCACAAATAACATTGCAGAATATGAAGCTCTACTCACTGGTCTTAACATAGCAGTTAAACATGGAATTAAATTGCTAAGTGTTTTTGGTGATTCAGAATTGATAGTTTCACAGGTAGAGGAGAAATATGCCTCAAAACACTTAAGATTGAAACAATACAGGAATGCTATTTGGGATACTATGGAGCTTTTTGATGCTTTTCAAATAAATTGGATAGACAGGTCGAAGAACATCATGGAAGATTTTTTGGCAAATATTGCATTAAAAGATAATGATATAACGCTAACTGGGATATCTGAAGTTGAGATGAAAGTAAGACCATCTGTTCCTGACAACCTATATAACTGGCAAGTGTTTCAAGATGATGCAGATCTGCTAAATTTCTTACAGTGTGTTGATCATTATCAGATTCAAGCTATAAATTTTAATGACTTTGTGGAAAAAATTGAAGGTAAAGAAACTTTATTTGGACATGAAATCATACAGCTAAAATCAAACAAATTACCAAGAGGCCTAGTAGCATTGGAAAGAGCTTTTAATGCTCAGGATGTGATTGAGACTAAAGGATCAACTGTTAAAGAAAGTGATGTGGAACAAGTCAATTTAGGAAGTGAAGAAACCCCCAGAAATGTTTTTCTTGGAAAAAAATTAACTCCTACCATGAGGCAACAACTGATAATATTGCTAAAAAAGTACAAACATGTGTTCGCATGGTCTTATGAAGATCTCAAAGCTTATAGGGAAGATCTTTTTCAACATGAGATATCACTTAAGCCAGAAGCTAAACCATTCAGACAAAAGCAGAGACCTATTAATCCAACACTGTTACCAAAAATGAGGGAAGAGATCATAAAGATGAAAGACGCGGGAATTATTGAACCCTGCAGATATTCCACATGGGTCTCTAGCTTGGTACCGGTCAGGAAGAAAAATGGGGATATTAGATTGTGTGTGGACTTTAGGAATTTAAACATATCATCTCTAAAGGATAATTATCCATTACCAAATATGGATAACATGCTGCAGAAGGTGACAGGGTGTGAGTTATTGTCTATGATGGATGGATTTTCAGGTTATAATCAGGCGAAAGTTAAAGAAACTGAAAAATATAAGACAACATTTACAACTCCATGGGGCACTTATGTCTATGCGCGAATGCCATTCGGATTGACTAATGCTGGTGCTACATTTCAGAGGGCAATGGATGTGGCTTTTGCAGAGCTGATTGATGTAATCATGGTAGTATACCAAGATGACTTAACTGCATACTCAAAGAAAGCTGATGATCATTGTGAGCACCTTGAAAAGATATTTAAAAGAGCCTTAGAGTATGGGATTTCCTTGAATCCTAAGAAATGCCACTTTGGTGTCAAAGAAGGAAAGTTACTTGGACACATAGTATCCAAGGAAGGGGTAAGAATTGACCCTGAAAGGGTGGCAGCTATCAATGAGGTTCCTATCCCCCAAACTATCAGGGCCATTCAATCATTCTTGGGACAAATTAATTTTGTAAGAAGGTTTATTTTGAATTTTGCAGACATAATAAAACCCATAGTAAGGATGTTAAAGAAAGAGGCCCAAATGGATTGGACTGAGGAAGCAATCAATTCCTTTGTGGTGATCAAAAAAGCAATTTCTGAAGCACCAATACTAATCTCTCTAGATTTTAGCAAACCTTTTATAATATTCTCATTTGCCTCCTGTCACACAATAGCGGCAGTATTGTTGCAGAAGAATCCAGAAGGGTATGAGCAGCCCATTGCAGATTTTAGCAAGTCTTTGAGCCCTTCAGAAGTAAAATATGAGTTGAATGAAAAGCAAGCTTATGCCTTGGTCAAATCAGTAAAACAGTTTAGACCATACTTGGTAGGGGCTGAAGTTATAGCATATGTTCCCAATGCAGCAGTGAAAGATATCTTCAGACAAAGTGAGGTCACAGGAAAAAGATGTAAATGGATCAATCAAATACAAGAATTCAACATCGAGCTCAAAATTTCATAGGTTATCAAAGGACAAGGGTTGGCCAAACTCATGACAGGAACTAAGATTAAGGAGTCTTGTGTAAATCAAGTTGGGTGGGAAGAAGCTAACTTCAGCATTGAGAATATAGCATGGTACACTGATATCATATACTACCTTAAGCACTTGAAATGCCTGGATGGTATGACTAATAATTAGAAGAGAGCTTTGAAGTTGAAATCTGCAAGATATGTGATTGTCAATGGGGACTTATATTGGAAAAATAGAGATGGGATATTATTATTATGTCTAGATAACTACCAAGCAGAGAAAGTTCTTCATGAGATGCATGATGGGGTTTGTGGTGGTCATTTCTTAGCTAAGACTACTGCACATAAGATATTGAGAGCTGGATATTTTTGGCCATGTGTTTTCAATGACTCTTATAGATATGTCAGAAAGTGTGAAGCTTGTCAAAAATTTTCAGGCAAAATGAAATATCAAGGGTCACTCCCATTGAGACCAATGTTGGCTGAGGAACCATTTCAACAATGGGGAATAGATTTCATAGGGGAGATATCAGAAAAATCTAGTGGAGGACACAGATGGATATTAGTCGCTACAAACTATTTTACTAAGTGGGTAGAGGCAATACCCACTAGACAGGCCACTAGCAAAGTGGTGATAAAATTCATAATGGAGAGCATTATTACTAGATTCGGTGTTCTTGCAAAGATCATCTCAGACAATGGTATGTCCTTTAGGTCGGAGGAATTCAACACTTTTTGTGGAGAATATGGCATCAAAACATCACATTCTTCTCCTTACCACCCTCAAGGAAATGGGCAAGTTGAATCAAGCAACAAGAATATCCTAAAGATCATTAAAAAGATGCTGGGAAAAAACAAGAAAGCATGGGATTCAAAGTTGAATCTTGCATTATGGGCAGATAGGATAATAGTGAAGAAATCTATGGGAAAGTCTCCATTTGAGTTGGTTTATGGCAAAAGGGCCAGACTGCCTTTGGACAATCTCTTGCCTGTACATAGATTCATGACTCAAGAAGGGATAGATGTTGAAGATCCATCACAAGAAAGGATAATGCAGTTAGTTGAGCTTGATGAAGTCAGAGCAGAGGCTCAGAAGCAGAATATCAAAATTCAAAATCAGATAAAGAAGTTATATGACAAAAGGACATCAGATAGAAAATTTTGTGTGGGTGATTGGGTTTTAATGTGGAATGCCAAGAGTCAGGACAAAGGCAAGCATGGTAAATTTGAGGCTTTATGGATCAGACCATATGTGATCATGGATAAAAAGGGAGAGGATTCCTACTTGCTCCAAAAAACAACAGGGGAAGTCCAAGAATTGCTAGTACATGGACAATTCTTAAAAAGCTTTTTTCTTAAATATATTCTATTATATGTACAGTAGATTAGGATCCATTTCCATTGTAAATACCATCATGTATCTGCGCTAACCAGAGATTCTGAATTCTTGAAGACATACACAATGTGCCTCCATCCTCAGTCAGAGCCACTATTGAACACTATATTTGAAATAAAAAAATCTTCCCATAGGCGTGAAAACTAAAAGATTATCGGCTAAAATATCATATCGAGCATCTCATCGAAAGAATGCTTTCATCGAAATAGAGCTTGACGTGTAAAGAACTATGCAAAAATGTTTTCAGCGAATATCACTTTCGATAAATGAAGGAAGCCACTCATCGATACTCCAGTTTCATCGAAAAGTGAAAAGCAAAAAGCAAAAAGTGATTTCGAGGAGATACAATTGCCGAAGAAATTCATAAAGCATTCATCGAAATACAAATCTCATTGATAACATTATATCAAACAAAAATAGAGGTGTTTTACCGATAAAGAGGATATCGAAGAAAAAAGACTTTCGAATAGCTTGCATGAACTTTCACCAAAGAACAGAACTCATCGAAATATGATTTCGATGAAACTCGCGAATGACTTATCGAAAGAAATTTCATCGAGGAAAAGATGATTTCGATGAGTCTTGAAAATGGTTTTTTGACATGGGCTATTCACCAAAAAAGTGATGTCGAGGAAATTGAGCTTTTGATGAAAGATCAAAACATTCGGCCGAAGATAAGGGTTTCATTGAAAACTTGATTTACGATCATTTCAGTCGAACAGTACTTCCCGCGAAAGAGTTAAAAGCCCAAGTTTAGAATGTCACATTTGCAATTAAGTTTAAACATTTGAATAGCCGTTATAGACACAGAGACATTAACTGTGCACAAGTTGCCCATGCAATTACAGCTGAACTGATCGAATCTTCATAAGAACCAGATTGATGCAAAGAAACTGAAAATTGTGAGGAATTTGTTGAAATTCGTGAACGACAATCAGAAGAGCTAGACATTTCTCCAAGTAAGTGTGATTTCTCGTATTTGCTGAAATTATGGAACCGTCTTCTTCTTCTAAAAAGAGTAGGAAAGGGAAAGAACTAAATCCTGAAGAGAAGCCCAAAAGACAAAAGAAGGAAGGTAGAGCTTTAACTCAGGATTTGCTAGACCAGTGCCCGACATCCAGCGTGAGGTCTAAAAAGATTAAGAGTGAAGAAGAAGGATTGGAGGATAGATTTGAACATTTGGGAGACATATGGACCGAAATCAGGGGACATGAATTGTTCCTATTTAGTTACAAAAGAAGGGATGCTCCTGAGCCCATAAGTAATCTATGGAAGAAAAACTTAGGGAAATTGGTAGACCCAAATGTGTTTGTGGATGTTGAATTAATGAAAGCTCTGGTAGATTGCTATGATCCAAGAACCAAAACCATATGCGACTACCGAGGGAATCCCTTGGTGGTGATTAACAAATAGATTATTGATATGGTATTTGATCTAGACTGGGAAGTAGAGGAGAAAATCGATATGCAGAAACTGTCGCAAGAATTCTTTAGCTTGGAAAACATCTACAGGACATGGAGATTACCTATTCACTGGCCGAAAGTGGGTGGGTCCTTTGTTCCGTTCAACAAAAATGACAAGGTGCCATTTGATGTCAACCATTTCCATCCATATTTTAAGTATACATATTATGCTGCAGCCCAAGTATTAGGCTTAGAGGCTCATCCTCTCATGGATATTGGGGTTATGGTTCTGTGTGCTGATTTACAATCGAAAGACCCTAGGTCATTTGATTATGCCACTTATGTTGCAGATGCCCTAAATCATGGGTTGGAGAAGTTGAAAGGAGACCTTGTGAATATCCATTTTTCATTGTACTCTTTATTGATGCATATTATTCTTTATTGTGGACAAGAAATCAATTTCTGGTCAGATGATTTTTGCATCAGAGCTTATGATAAGAATGGTTTGAAGAAACCAGTTCAGTTGTGGGTTTCTACATGGGATCAAAGATTCATGAACAACCAGTACAGGCACTTTCAGGAATATTTTGTGAAACCCCTTAGTGTGGCCTTTGGGCAACATAGAGATTATACTCTGTCCCCTGAAATTAAGAGATTCCTCAGGCCAAAAGACTTCTCTCCGGAGTCTCAGATTGATCACAATTGGGGTGACTAGTATTGCCACAATAATCATATAGAAATCAGGGTATTTGGGTATGAAGGAAAGCCATACATGCTTCCAATTATAGTACCAAATAGGGTGGCTAGCCTGGAGATTGTGAGACAATTATCTACTGTCAGTGCCAAACATCTTACGGATTTCGGTAAACAGTCCATTGTTCCAGGGTTATTGGTCTTTTCTGATTTTATTGTTAAAAGTTCAAAAAGCTATCATCTACTTCAAAATAAATTAGACTATTATGGCATGACTCTGGGTGAACCTAGAGAGAACTTTGATCCTGAGGGATATATAAGAGCTGCCAGGGCGTCACAAAAACTAAAGGCCAGAATACATGTGGCTAAAATGCCAGATGACTTGATCAAGAACCTTGAAAGGGAGGAGGCCAGGGTTTTGAGAGAAAAGAGTGAAATGACTTGGGAAGCCTTCAAATGGAAAAGAGCAAGGGGGATGGTGGATGGAGACTTACTTGGAAACCTCCAAGATCCTCTGGAGATAGCCAAAAGGCTACTTCAACATGAAGCAGAAATTATGCATAGAGTGCCCCCACAATTCCTTCATTTTATCAACACTGAAAAGGATAGTCAACCATTGGCTCACATGTCACCAAAATCAACTGCTAGTAGTATCCCTGCTGACTCTCCTAGAGAAGATTATCCTCCTAGTTTTGAAGCAGAGCTGAATGTGCACACTGGTGAATTTAACATTAGAGATGTAGTCGATATAAGGATGACAGAGCATGAGGATTTCATTGCTGATGACGGATTCGCCTCTTCAATGGAATTCCTTTCATTCTTGTATCAGTATAA